>NW_025163073.1:0-1589 GCF_004010195.1 Chiloscyllium plagiosum
AAATATATATAACCAGGAGATTTAGCGTCTCCTAAGTTAAGGGCACTGACTCTGTGCTGGCTGGTTAAATGTATATAGCCAGGAGGGTTATAGTCTCCTTAGTTTGGGATACTGACTCTGGGCTGGTTGGGTAAACAAATATATACTACCAGGAGATTTAGAGTCAACCCAGTTAAACGCACTGAGTCTGTGCTGTCTGTTTAAATATATATAACCAGGAAATTTAAAATCTCCACAGTTTAGGACACTGCTTGTGGGCTGGCTGTTTAAGTTAACAGATGTAACCAGGACATTTCGAGTCTGGTCATTTTGGGGCACTGTTTCTATGCTAGCTGATTAAATAAATATATAACCAGGAGATTTACAGTCTCCTCATTTTTATGGCACTGACTGTGTGGTGGCTGGTTAAATTTTTTATAAATAGCGTATTTAGGGTCTCCACAGTTTGGGGCACTGACTCTGGGTTGGCTGGTTAAATAAATAGATGTAACCAGAAGATATCGAATCTTCTCACTTTGGGGGCCTGACTCGGTGTTGGCTGGTTAAATATATATAACCAGGATAATTACAGTCTCCTCAGTTAAGGTCACTGACTTGCTGCTGGCTGGTTAAATAAATATATATAACCAGGATATGTAGCGTCTCTTCTGTGCTGGCTAGTTAAATGTATATAGCCAGGAGGGTTAGAGTCTCCTCAGTTTGGGATACTGACTCTGGGCTGGCTGGTTATATAAATATATATAACCATGAGATTTATTGTCTCCTCAGTTTAGAGCACTGACTCTGTGTTAGCTGGATAAACAAATATATATAGAACCTGGAGTTTTAGAGTCTCCTCTGGTGAGGGCAGTGACTCTGTGCTGTCTCTTTAAATATACATAACCACGAGATTCAGATTCTCCTCAGTCAAGGCGGAGACTCTGTGCAGGATGGTTAAATAAACATGCATATCCAGGAGATTTAAATTCTCCACACGTTAGGGCACTGACTCAGTGCTGGCTGGTTAAATAAATATATAAGCAGGGGATTTAGTGTCTGCTCATTTTCGGGCACTGACTCTGTGCTGGCTTGTTTAATACATATAACCAGGGGATTTCACGTTAGGGCACTGACTCAGTGCTGGCTGGTTAAATAAATATATATAATCAGGAGATTTAGAATGTCCTCAGTTGAGGGCACTGACTCTTTGTTAGCTGGTTTAATATATATAAGCAGGGGATTTAGTGTCTGCTCATTTTCGGGCACTGACTCTGTGCTGGCTTGTTTAATACATATAACCAGGGGATTTGGAGCCTGCTCATTCTGGGGCACTGACTCTGTGCTGTGTATTTAAATATACATAACCAGGAGATTTAGAGTCTACTTATGTCAGTTTATGGGCACAGCCAGCACATTGTCTGAACCCTATAATGAGCAGACTCTATATCTCCTGGTTATATATCGATTTACTCAGCCAGTCCAAAGTCAGTGCCCCAAACTGAGGAGACTCTAAATGTCCTGGTAACATATATTTATTTAACCAGCCAATACAGAGTCAGCACTGACTTTATGCTGTTTGACTAATTTCAAAACAACAGGAGATTTAGATT
>NW_025163074.1:0-1589 GCF_004010195.1 Chiloscyllium plagiosum
CTAATTAAATGCAGTGTTTTTGTAAAAGTTTGTTTAAAGGAACCCTGTTAGTTACAGAAGGAGAAAGTAACCTGCGAGGGCTCTTCAAGGCAGAGCTGGTCGCTACTCTCCTAAGGTTTTAGAACCTTAGCTAGCCTGGCTAATAGGTACCAGTGTTATGTTGTAACAGTGATGCTATTGGTAAATAAAGGGGAAGACTAAAATTAAACTAAACTGTCTGTAAGAGGTTTTTATTCCAGACTCAAAAGAGTACGATTGCCGAGACAAACCAAGAGAGGCTTACAGGTCTGAGCCCACAAAGGATTCCCTGGACCATCTCAAATCTGTACTTTAACAGCAGTGCCTGCTAATTTTCATATAACATGTTGTTGCCTCAAATCTGTGCTCATCTTTCCCAAATTCTACGTGAATCCTTCCAATCAAGTTTGCGATTTGCCACATTTTTGAAATGACTCTTATCCAAGTCACATCCAACATGATGACAGAAGTAAATTGGTTTTTTTTCTCCATTTCAATCTACACACATCTCCGTCTACCACACAATTCTCCTAAAATACCTCTCCACTGGTCTCCAGCTCGCAGCTCAGGGGCTGTTCTCATTTAATCCTAATTCTACGGATGTGTTTGTAGACCAAAGAAGCCAATGAATTTAACCTTTATTCCCTCCTCCTCAACTATCACAGTTATTATGCAACTCCTTCAAAAAAAACCCTCCATCTAAAAGAACAAAAGGAAGATATATGGGAACACTACTCCCTCCAAATTCCCCTTGTGGGAAATAAACCCACTCACTTCAATCATTTCAGTCCGAGACAAGATCTAAAGCAGAAGTATAGTTTATTATACTCTTGCAAGTGTGGTGCCTATAAGGTAGGCACATCGAGTTTAACGAGTACACAACTTATATACAATTCATTTCTCTTTCCCCCCTCCCATTGTTCCTCCCCTGTTTACATCTCCCACTAATCTAAACCCAGGTGTTTACCTCTTGCCTCATCCAGCCTTGGGCATAACAAAGTAGAAGTTTTGCTTGGCCATTTCATCACATCCTGCTGTGGCCCACTGTGAAATATCCTCCTCCAATGCCATCTGCTTCTTTGCTTGCTAAAGCAACATTTCCTTCCATACTTTGCCCATACTGAGCCTGTTGACCTCTTGATTGTGGTTTTTTTTTTGTTTTTACAGAAGCAGGAAACAGATGCTTGTAACTGTGTGTTCAAGCATATCCAGCTTAACCTACACCCACTCCCCTCACAGCACCTTATCTATTTGTCTGTAACATCTACCATTGTTTGCAGGCACATTTCATTCTTGTATGCACATTTCAGCTAATGCAAAAGCAATTATATATTTCCCTTACATAGTTTTCATTCTTGTTAACTCAGCTCTTGGCTGAACAATTATACATTAGTGTGAGTTCATTTACCTTACATCAGCAATTATGATTGCCGAAGTAACACTGCTTTACCTATATCCCACACCCTTCAAGCCACTCATCATCCTGACTTAGAAATATACTGACACTCCTTAACTATCACTGGTTCAAAATCCAGGATCTCCACCCAAGGGCACTGAGGGTCAACCTACAG
>NW_025163075.1:0-1589 GCF_004010195.1 Chiloscyllium plagiosum
CACATTTGGAAGACTGTATTGAAAAGGTGGGACCAGCAACTTCTATTTCTAAGTTGGGCTTACTCAGAGGATATTGGCAGGTACCTTTGTCCGAAAGAGTGAAGACAATTTTGCCTTTTGTTACGCCGAATGGACTGTACCAATTTAAAGTCATGTCATTTAGTGTGAAAAATGTGCTAGCCACATTTCAAAGACTAACCAATCTGGTCATTGCTGGATTACCCAATTGTGTGGTATCTATTGATAACCTGGTGATTTTTTTGTCACGCATGGAAGGAAGATTTGTAACATTCATCAGAATTATTCAACTGGCTTCCGGGGGAGCAGACTTGGTGATAAACCTGGCCATGAGTGAACTTGCCAAAGCCCAAGTCACCTTCCGAGGCCATATTATCGAGCATCAACAAATGGCCCCACAGAAGGTAAAACCAAAGGTTATTGGGGAGTTTTCCATACCATCAATCAAGAGAGCAGTACTATGATTCCTGGGATTTAGTGGATGTTATTGGAAATTCGAATCAAATTTAGTAGTGTGGCTGCTCCACACACTGAATTCCTTAATAAAAGTAGGAAGTTTAATTGGATCCAGCTTGAGAGCTGTGTTAACCACCGCCCCAGTGTTAGCCATTGGCTATTGATGCAAATGACGTTGGTGTCGGTGCTGTGCTCTTACAGGAAGATGACGAGAAGATAGAAAGACCTATAGGGTATTTCTCCAGGAAATCGAATATTCATAACAGAAATATATGACAGTTGAAAAGGAGACTTTGAGATTGGTGTTGGCGTTACAACATTTCAACATTTATGTTGCTAGCAATTTGCCTGAGACAATCATGTTTACAGGTCATAAGCTTTTGGAGAAATTTAAGGACAAAAATTCCAGACTGTTTAGATGGAACTTATTATTACAGCTGTTCAATTTGAAAATTGTAAATGTGGCATGGTGAGAAAATGTGATTTCCGACACACTGTCGAGACTTGGATGAGAAATGGAGGAGTTCAGTGGCAGGAGTCAGCAGACTGAAATAGAATGTAGTAGTGTATGTTTGCATGGTTATAGTTAATGTACATGTTTTGTAGTGTACTCACAAGGTAAGATTAAGGGGTTTCAAATCAATAGAATTTGTATTTTGATGGTTCATATTTTAAGGGGTGGAAGGCACGACAATGAAGGCCCTTTAACAAAGATATTTGTCCTTGGATTTTTTCAAGAGGGGCATAAAGGCAGAGGTGCCGATATGTCTGGAATGGTGACTTTAAAGAACGGCCAGTTGTCCCAGTTGTCCCTGCTTTTTTAAGCAGGCAGAAACAGCTGTAACAGAGAAGCAGTTACTGTGAAAAAGGCTTCCATGCTTCAACAGATGTTTCTTGCCTGACTCTTCTCTCTGCAATCTCTCCCACCTGTAAGAACCTGTGCTTGAATTCACCATTTGCCAAGGGGTGTGTTCTTGGGATTTTTTCACCATTTGCCAAGGGGTGTGTTCTTGGGATTTTGCAGGGCCTGGAACAGTTCCTTCATTAAGTTGCGATTTTGAGTCGGTTGGGTTTCCAAATAGTCAAGTTATGCTAAATTCTGTTTTTCTTTTTGT
>NW_025163076.1:0-1589 GCF_004010195.1 Chiloscyllium plagiosum
GAATGAATAGGTTTAGCGGAGGAAAGAAAAAAAAACAATGAATGTCCTTAGCAGGAGAAAAAAAAATAGAGAGGGTTTGTGCTTCAGAGATGGACACTTAGAATGGAAAGTCAGCTTAAAAGGATGGGGATGAAGGCTGATGGTGAGCTTAGTGGTGAAGAACAGAGAGAGGATTAGCAAATCCATTGTAGTCAAAAGCCTGTTGAGAAACGTTTTAAATATATTCACACCTTGCCTAAATTTGATGAGTAGGATATGGAAACCTTTTCCATTTCATTTGAAAAAGTGTCGAAGCAATTTCAGTGACCAGTGACCATTTGGGTTTTCTTGATCTAAATAAAACTTGTAGGTTGAGTTCGGTAAGTATTCGCAACACAACACTATCAGATGAGGGATCTGGAGTGTATGAGGAGGTAAAGAATGTGCATATGAGGTTGTGCCAGAATCCGACAGACAACGTTTCAGGAATATAATGAGGGATCCTGATCAAACATAGACTGAGTTTGAAAGGATCAAACAAAGTAATTTTGATAGCTGGAAAAGAACTTTACAATATTCTGAGAGAGACAATTACTTTAGATGAGTTCAAAGATTCACTGCCTGACATAGTGCAAACACATTTGGAAGAGCAGAGCGTTAAAACAGCAAGGCTGGCAGCTTAAGTTGTTGATGATTATGAACTGGTCCATAAAACATGGTTTGGCTTCCAGAATCAATTTCAGTCCATGAGTGATAGAAATTGGGGCCAAGAGAAATCCTCACGTGGGAGGGCAAGGTAGATCTCGAAAAAGGTCATAAGGATAATTTTGCACAGGCTAAAAGGTAAACACTTGAAGGAAACAAAGAAGTTAAAAAGGTCCGATGCTTTCATTGCAATACATTAGGTCACATGATATCACTGTGTTGGAAGGTTCAGGAAAAAAATCCAAATGCAGGAAAACAGGATACGCTTGGAAGTTTTGTTGGGTGGTAACATAAAGGACAGTGGAAGCTAGAAAGCTGCATCAGAGTGTATAAGCTGATCAGAGGTTTATTAAAGAGGAAGAGGCAGATCTGCTTAGAAAATATACCTGCAATGGGATAGTTTACAGACATAGAGCATGTAATGAGGATGCAATATTAAGGGACACCACACCCTCTTAGTCTGTGATGGTGAAGGATTAAGAGATATACACTCCAGAAGGACTATTTCCAGAAAAGGTACTGCTAAAGAGAATTGATCTTGAGACAAAAAGTGCATAATGATGTAAAGCGAGGATACAGAGTCCAGAAAAGTGTGGAAAAATTGAGGTAGGAGTATTGGACATAGTCTCAGCTCCAGGAATACAATCATCTTTGCAAAGCATACAGCTGATTCACCGGTAGCAGTACTGCCTACTCTTGTTGAAAAGCCAGTGGAGACGCAGGTGACTGAAGCAATGCAGAAGTCTAATCCTGGAAGTTTCGTGAGTGTGGGTAACGAAGCCATTTGAAACAGGAGATATCAAAAATGCAAAGATAAGGAAGCGGAAGTGGCATTTAACGAGACTTTGTTCCATCGCATAGTTGTGAAAAAGCTATTGAGCAAACTGGGCATCATGCAAATATTT
>NW_025163077.1:0-1590 GCF_004010195.1 Chiloscyllium plagiosum
CCATTTCTGCATCCTATCAATGTCCCATTGTAATCTACCACAGCCCTCCAACCCATCCAACCTCACTGTCATCGGCAAACATACCAATCTATCCTTTCACGTCCTCATCCAAGTCATTTATGGAAACCACAAAGGGCAGATGTCCCAGAATAGACCATTGTGGAACACGACTGGACGTTGGCATTATTCCAGTCGGAATAATGTCATCTACCATCACACTCTGTCTTCTATGGTCCAGTCAATTTTCTTCCCAGTCAGCCAACTTTTCCCGTTTCCCATACATTCTTATTTTCTGAAAGAGCTGAAAAATGTGTTGCTGGAAAAGTGCAGCAGGTCAGGCAGCATCCAAGGAGCAGGAGAATCGACGTTTCGGGCATAAGCCCTTCTTCAGGAATGAGCTGAGTTCTGAAGAAGAGCTTATGCCCGAAACGTCGATTCTCCTGCTCCTTGGATGCTGCCTGACCTGCTGCGCTTTTCCAGTAACACATTTTTCAGTTCTGATCTCCAACATCTGCAGTTCTCACTTTCTCCTTATTTTCTGAATGAGCCTACTATGGGGAACCGGATGAGACGTTTTGCAATAATCCATGTACAGCATATTCACTGCTCTATCTTCATCAAGGTATTTTGTCACATCCTCAAAGAATTTGATATGGTCTGTGAGGCATGACCTTCGCAGTTACAAAACCGACTGACGAACTCTAATCGAACTATAGTTTTCCTATAATCATATTTCTAGTCCCTCAGAATCCACTCCAATCATTTTCCCGCCACAAACGTAAGACTGGATCGTCTGAAATTCGCAGAAATATGCCACTTCTCTTTCTTGAAAACGGGGATTATATTGTCACCCTCTAAACGTTTATCTCAGTTGCAAAACAAATGCACTCAATATTCTACAGTTGAGGCCTATACTTTGAATTTGTTTTGTGTAATTCAGTAAAGTTAACCAGATTTTACTGAATCCATGCCGAGATGAAAGCTGGCATTGGAAACGTGACGCAAAATCTGGGCGTCGTTTGGCCTTGTGTAATGTGTAGTGCCTCTGCCTCTAACCCAGAGTTCAGGATTTGATACCATTTCCTGAACTTGTGTGGTAGTGTCTGTAGCTCTAGACCTGAATATCTGAATTCAAGTCCTGCCTATTGCGGAGGTATGTCGCATGATGCCAGTGCAGGCTAATGAACAAACACAGGAGAATAATGTTGCAGATTTAAGGGATAATGCCACGTGGTGATAGCATCCTTACTTCTGGGCCCAAAGGACGAGGTTCAAATGCCACAGAGCTGTATCATAATATGTCTGAACACGGTGACTAGAATGAACTTATAATTGTGATTTGATGGAGAAGGAAGAGTTTTCAGTATTGCGTTTCAAAATTTAGGCCCGAGATTACTGAAAACACATCAATTCGTGCTGATTAGAGTCGAATTTCGACCTTGTAGAGGTTTAAAAAATGATATAGTGCGTGAATTGTTCGAAAAGTGAATCTGTATTCCCCACGATTTGGAGATGCCGGTGTTGGACTGGAGTGTACAAAGTTAAAAATCACACAACATCAGGTTACAGTCCAACAGGTTTATTTGGAAG
>NW_025163078.1:0-1590 GCF_004010195.1 Chiloscyllium plagiosum
AGACCTAGCTCCATTGGCTGAAATATGATGCAGAGTGATGCCAATGGTTTGAATTCAATCCCTATAGTGGATGTGAGAATTCATGAAGACCTTTTTTCTTCAACCTGCCACATGTTTGCAAAGTTATGCCTTTCAAGCAATGAGTAGCCAAATTGTCTATCCCTGATAGAGAAAGAGACGTCTATGGTTCTTTGGGACTATTGGTAGTTGATGAAGCTCATCCATGATTCCTGTCCATTTAGAGGTTATGGAAGTTTCTAAGCCATCCTCCAGTTGACAAATACTGTTCCTTTGGCTGGTATAAAGCTAGCTCCAGCTATGGAAGGAATGCTCATTGTACAGTGCTGTCAGACTGTTAGCCTGCAAATCCTTCCATTAATTCATGTTCCTCTGTAAGGGGAAAGTGTGAAAAGACCAACTGATATTAAGCTGATGTATTTGAATTAAGAAAGTTCATTGGCCAGCTGCTGTAGAATTCTGATATCCCATGCCCACCACCCCCACCCCCTTCCCTGACTCCTCCCTCTCCATTCAAGACCTTAGATCTTACTGCAAAATTCAGCTGTCATCTTTCCTGATCTTTTGTGACTCAGTGTCAAATTTTGTTTGATAATGCTGCTGTAAGATTCTTTGAGATACTTCACCACATTAATTTGACTATATAATTGCTAGTTGTTGCTAAAATGGAAAAGAATTCAAGCAAGCCTGGATGGAAATCACCAGGGTCAGTAGGCATAGGGGCTGTCCTTTGAACTGCTGTTCTGTCAACAAGCCAATGACTTTAGGCAATCTGTAAAACAGACTGCTGCATATATCAATTTCTCTGGGGGCTTTCATAAGGCAAAGCTTCCTCAATTAGTGGAATGGTAATACCTACCCAGTCAGGAGCGAGGCTACAACATTGACTGCCAATAGGTTCAGCAGCCTTACAGTGAATAACTCTTGCACTGTTTCTTCTAGTTGTAAGAGGCATGTAAAAGGCACTTGGCACAAGCATGGATAGTCAGGCTGCCTGCAGGCTGATTAGGGTAACAAAATGAATTTTGTGAATTGTGACAAGTAAAATTTAATACAGACAAGTGCAAGGTGGTGCTCATGGGAAGAAGAACTGGACAACGCAATGACACTGAAATATTTTAAAGTTCAGATTGTATGAGCTCATGAAGTATTTGTAGCTTTGTTCAATGTAAATGGTCACTGAATCAGCAATGCCAAATTACTAAATATATGTAATATAACTGAAGATCAGTAGAAGTTGTTAAATGATCAGGTACCGTGGCTGCATTTGGATAGTGAGGGCAGTCTCAATCTGATTGCCAGAATACAATTTAGCAACGAATCTGGCAAATTGTTTCAGAAATCACTAAAACAATTTAATGCACCATTAATCCCTAATTGTGTGAGGTCGAATTAATAAATTTGAGTTTTTTGTCCTTAAAGTGAGGTGATTGAACAGAAAATCTCATAGATATTGTAAGATAGTGAGAAGATTAAACAAAACATTATTTCTAATTAAGCCAAAAGCACTGAGATTCAAATTCCCGATTTAGAGCTGGAAAATTATTCAAAATTAGGATTGATAAACCAGTT
>NW_025163079.1:0-1590 GCF_004010195.1 Chiloscyllium plagiosum
CCTCCCCTCCAAGGGCCGGTGCCTGGACCTGTTTATGGCCAGTTTGGCCAGGGAGACTCCTGTTCTCATCCGTCAGCCAGAGTTCCCTGATTGGACCAGATTAACAACCCAAGCAAGGATTCTGAGGTCCACCCAGCTGACCTTGTTAGAATCGGTATACATTAGTTTTTCAGCATTTACCTGGAGTTTCATGAAAAATAAGTGGGAAAGGAGGCAAGAGTCGGCAAGGCACTGGGATGGTAGTGTCTTGCTCAGGTGAGGACAGGGAATACGTTCATCTCTTGTTAACCTCCTCTTGGTGAAATGCCACAAATATCTTTTATTTTCTTCTAACGTACACATGGTTAAATTAAATTGTAGTTTGCTGGAAAAAGGAGTTTACCAAGGTGCTCTAGTGAAAGAAAAAGGGTTTTAATATTTACAAAACACAAAGAAAAAAACTGCATCTGGCACAAACTCTAGCACAGTACCACATTTGAAAGAGAGAGAATACCTATTACAGAATGAGAGAACAAATATAATGGTTAAAAACTCTGTAATCACCTTGTATTAAGTTCTTTGAATAGAATATCATATATTGTCACTTGTATTTTGACAAAAAGTACAATGAAAAGAGTTTAAGTTGCATTCTACTATAATGCACATTTTGTTAATGTGAATTTGCTATAATGCCATTGATGAATTGGGGACACGGTTTCTAAAATGTGAACTTTTAAAACGTAATATTGGTCATAACACAATTTAAATGGTGCTGCTATTACGCAGGGTTATAGCAGAACCGACTGTGCTCTGGCACCTACATTAAGAGAGAACAGGCATAAAAAAAAATTAAGATAAAGTCAACCTTTGCTCAATTCATGGGTCATGGGTTCCCAAGTTTGTGAAAAAGACAGAAGCTACTTTCTCCACTGCTGCAGGAAGCTGACATTGAAGCCACTGAAACGTGGGCTGTAGGAATCCCGGGCCAGACCCATCACACTGCAGAAGTAGACCAGCACTCCACAGGACACACCAGGAATCATCCACCATGGCCATGAGGAATGGAGCAAACCACCTTCATCGCTGCAACAGCTTCCCAAAACATCCCTCTGCTACCATAATTGTTAAAAGAAGATAAGACGAATTTTGATGTCAAACATAAATGAATGGAAAGAAATAAAGAAAGGGAAGAATGAAGGCAGACCTGGTGATCAGAAGCAGGCAGGCTCAGGAGCCCAAACACTTCCTACCTACCCTGCTACTGCCATCTTGTTTGCCTTGTTTGTCTTAGCTGAGGTGACAATTATTAATGGGTGAATGGTATCCTGAGCAGGAGCAGAATCTATAGATATTTTTGAGTTCTCAGTGAAGGCTTTTGCCTCAGTTTGCTTTTTCCACCAGGCGCTATATTCTGAGACGATGAGAGAAACCGAAAAGGAGAGAGAGAAAAAGGTTTCTAGTTCTTGCTCACTTTTGTTGCTCAGAAGCAGCAGTTGAAATATGGTTTGGTGTGTATTCCTACATCTTGCTGCATTGTCTTTCCAACTTGTGATGATGCAACCCCTTCAACAAGGTTATTTTGTCCTTTCTTATTTCCAAGAGGGGTTGTAA
>NW_025163080.1:0-1590 GCF_004010195.1 Chiloscyllium plagiosum
CTCCCTCAATGCCTCTGAAGTTGCCCCCACAATGCCTCAGAATGTGCTCCCTCAATACCTCAGATATTTCTCACACAATACCTCAGAACGTGCTCCCTCAATACCTCAGATACTTCACCCTCAGTAACTCTGATAGTGCTTACTCAGTACGTCAGAAAGTGCTCCCTCACTGCCTTAGAAACTCGTCCCTCAGTACCGCGGACAGTGCTCCCTCAATACCTCAGAAAGTGCTCCCTCAATACCTCCGAAAGTGCTCCTCAGTACTTCAGACAGTGCACCGACAATACCTCAGAACGTGCACTCTCAGTACCTCAGAAAGTGCTCCCTCAGTACCTCAGACAGTGCTCCCCAATACCTCCGAAAGTGTTCCCTCAGTACCTCATACAGTGCTCCCTCAATGCCTCAGAAAGTGCTCCCTCACTACCTCAGAAAGTACTCCCTCAGTAACTCAGAAAGTGCTCCCTCAGTACCTCAGATAGTGCACCCCAATACCTGAGAAAGTGCTCCCACAATTTTTCAGATAGTTCTCCCTCATAAACTCAGATAGTACTCGCTCACTACCTATGAAGGTGCTCCCTCAATACCTCAGAAAGTGCTCCCTCAATACCTCAGATAGTTCTCCCTCAGTACCTCAGAAACGGCTCCCTCAATATCTCAGAATTTTCCTGAACTGAACCTCGGATAGTTCTCCCTCAGTACCTCTTATAGTGCTTCCTCAGTACGTCAGAAAGTGCTCCCTCAGTACCTTAGAAACTGCTCCCTCACTACCGCAGACAGTGCTCCCTCAATATCTCAGAAAGTGCTCCCTCAATACCTCAGAAAGTGCTCTCTCAATACCTCAGATAGGGCTCGCTCTGTACCTCAGAAAGGGCTCCCTCAATATCTAAGAAAGTGCTCCCTCAATGTCTCCGATAATGCTCCCACAATACCTCAGATAGTGATTCCTCAAATGTCAGAAAGTGATCCCTCAGTATCTCAGAAAGTGCTCCCTCAAGATCTAAGGAAGTGCTCCCTCAATATCTCAGAAAATGCTCACACAGTACCTCGGATAGTTCTCCCTGAGTACATCTGATAGTGCTTCCTCAGTATGTCAAAAAGTGCTCCCCCAGTACCTGAGAAACTGGTCCCTCAGGACCGCGGATGTGCTCCCTCAATACCTCAGAAAGTGCTCCCTCAATACCTCAGAAAGTGCTCCCTCAGTACCTCAGACTGTGCTCCCTCAATGCCTCAGAAAGTGCTTCCTCTGTACCTCAGAAAGTGCTACCTAAGGACCTCAGACAGTGCTCCCTCAATGCCTCTGAAGGTGACCCCACAATACCTCAGAAAGTGCTCACTCAATACCTCAGATATTTCTCAGTCAATACCTCAGAAAATGCTCCCTCAATACTTCCGATAGTTCTCCCTCAATACATCAGATAGTGCTCACTCAATAGTTCAGATAGTGCTGCCGCAATACTTCAGATATTGCTCCCTCAGTACCTCAGAAACGGCTCCCTCAGTACCTCAGATAGTGCTCCCACAATATTTCAGATAGTCCTCCCTCACTACCTCAGATTGTAGTCCCTCAATACCTCTGAAAGTGCTCCCTCA
>NW_025163081.1:0-1590 GCF_004010195.1 Chiloscyllium plagiosum
TAGGAGTAACAGTAAAAAGGACTATTACTTGATTGGTAAAAAGTCGCAGCTTGCTGCTGTGCAGAGGGGCCTGGGTGTCCTTGTGCATGAATCACAGAAGGTTGGTCAGCAGTTACCATAGATAATTAGGAAGGCAAATGGAATTTTGTCCTTCATTGCTAAAGGGGTTGAGTTTAAGAGCGGGGGGTTATGTTGCAGCTGCACAGGAAGCTGGTGAGGCCACTCCTGGAGTACTGTGTGCAGTTTTGGTCTCCTTACTTGAGAAAAGATGTACTGGCACTAGAGGGGGTACAGAGGAGGTTCACTGAGTTGATTCTGAAGTTGAGGGGGTTGGCTTATGAGGAGAGCGTGAGTAGACTGGGATTATATTCATTGGAATTTAGAAGAATGAGGGAGAATCTTACAGAAACCCATACAGTTATGAAGAGAATTAGATAGACGTGGAGAGGATATTTCCAATGGTGGGGTAAAACTAGGAGAAGAGGTCATAGCCTCAAAATTAGGGAGAACAGATTTAGGACTGAATTGAGAAGGAATGTCTTTATTCTGAGGATTGTGAATCTATGGAATTCCCTGCCCAGTGAAGTAGTTGATGCTACTTCAGTAAATGTCTTGAAAGCCAAGGTAGATTTGTTTTTGAACAGTAAAGGAATTAAGGGTTACAGTGAGAGGGTGGGTAAGTGGAGCTGAGTCCATGAATAGATCAGTCATGATCTTATTGAGTGGCAGAGCAGGCTCGAGGGGATAGGCCATCCTCAGATGGCCTATCCCTGCTCCTAGTTCTTACGTATCTGCTGCCCTTGTCCTTCTTGGTGAAGTATTCATGCGTTTGGAAGGTGATGCCTGAGTTGTGTTCCCAGCAATTGATTTTGACTGCCATTTGTACCCAGACAGTGGTGAGAATGTGAACAAAGAACAAAGAAAATTTACAGCCCAGGAACAGGCCCTGCGGTTCTCCAAGCCTGAGCCGATCCAAATCTACTGTCGAAACCTGTCTGTCAATTCCTAAGCATCTGTATCCTTCTGCTTCCCACCTATTCATGCATCTGTCCAGATGCATCTTAAATGAATCTTCTGTGCCTGCCTTTACCACCTCTGCTGGCAACGCATCCCAAACTCCCACCACCCTGTGTGTAAAGTACTTGCAACATGTATCCCCCTTAAACTTTCCACCTCTCACCTTGAAAGCGTGACCTCCCGTTATTGAATCCTTCAACCTGGGAAAAAGCTTGTCTCTATCCACCCTGTCTATACCCTTCATGATTTTGTAAACCTCAATCAGGTCTTCCCTCAATCTCCTTTTTTCTAATGAAAACAAACCTAACCTACTCAACCTCTCTTCATAGCTAACACCTTCCATCGTAAACATCCAACATCCTCGTAAACCTTCTCTACACCCTCTCCAAAGCGTCCACATCCTTTTGGTAATGTGTCGACCAGAACTGAACACAGTATTCTAAATGCAGCTGAACCAATATCTTGTACAATTTTAATATGTCTTGCCAGCTCTTATACTCAATGCCCCATCCAATGAAGGCAAGCATACTATATGTCTTTTGACCATTCTATCCACCTGTGCAGCAACCTTCA
>NW_025163082.1:0-1590 GCF_004010195.1 Chiloscyllium plagiosum
TAATCCTTTTGCAACATTTGTCCTATTTACTGAAACACTGCCCGTGTTCTCCCATTTGCTCCAATTCTCGAAGTTATCAGGATCCTGCACCAGGTCTTTCATTTACTGATACCCCACACCAATTCTCCAATTCATTGTTGCTTAGCATCATTTCGCCCAATTACTGATGTCCTGAACAAGTTCTCCATTCAGTGTTGCCTTACACCAATCCTCAAACTGACTGATGCCCTCGGCCAATTTAGGGGTGCGCTACTCTACATCTCCCTGTCCCAATTCTCCCATTTAGTGCAACACAGCATAACGCACCCATTTAGTGCTGAACTGCACTAATTCACCCATTATCTGATGCCCTGTTGCAAATTCTCACATTTCGATAAGCTCTTTCCCAATTTTTCCATTTCGTAGTTTCTTGCAATGATTCTCCAATTTCGTGGAGAGCTGCCAGAATTCTTAAATTTAGGCGTGGACGGGTTGGGTTGAAGGGTCTGTTTCCGTGCTGTACATCTCAAAGGCTGTAATTAGTGTCCCGCTTCCCTGCACCATTTCTCCCATTCACCAATCCTGCATTCGGGAATTTCACCATCTCACACATTGAGGTTATCCTGCCCCAGTCCTCCCACTTAGAATTTAATGGCTTCTGCATGAATTCTCCAATTACTGATGCCCGGCATCAATTCCTTCCATTTACTTATTCCCTGAAACACATCTTCCACGGACGGGTGCCCTGCTGAATTGTTTTCATTTAGTGATGCACTGAACTGAATCACTACTTTACCGAACTTTGCACATTTCTTTTTATTGATTCCCTGACCCCTATTCCCCAATGCTCTGCTCCAATTTTCCATTATATCGGCACCCATCAATTTTCGAATGTAATGACACTGTGCACCAAATCTCCCATTTACTCATATCCCTGTACTAAATTTTCCATTTACTGATGCCCGAGCCCGATTCTACCATTTAAGCGTGCGCTACTCTAATTCTCCCATTTACTGATGACCCGCACCAATTCTCTAATTTAGCTCCACTGTGCACCAGGTCTCTCATTTACTGATGTCCCGCATCAATTCTCCAATTCAGTGTTGTCGAGCACAATTTCCCTCAATTACTGACGTCCTGAACAAGTTCTCCACTCAGTGTTGCCTTTCACCAATCCTCATACTGACTGATGCCCTCACCCAATTTAGGGGTGCCCTACTCTCATTCACACATCAAGTATTGTCCTGTCCCAATTCTCCCATTTAGTGCTACACTGCACCAATTCCCCCATTTACGGCGAAATGAAACTCTCCCATTTGGTGCGAACTGCACCAATTTGCCATTATCGGATGCCCCGTTCCAAATTCTCTTATTTCTATTAGCCCTTGCCCAATCCTTCCATTTAGTAGTTCCTTGGAATGATTCTCCAATTTCGTGGAGTGCTCCCAGAATTCTAAAATTGACCCATAGACAAGTTGGACTGAAGTATCTGTTTCCGTGTTTTACATCTCTATGATTGTATGGCTCTATTTATGACTCGGCTGCTCTGCACCATTTCTCCCATTTACCAATCCTGCACAATCCTGAAACTGCACCAACTCTCCCTTTGAG
>NW_025163083.1:0-1590 GCF_004010195.1 Chiloscyllium plagiosum
TACCGAAAAATCGAAACTGAGGTGCCAGGAACAGCCATTCTTTTCAGTGCTCCATTCATGTCTTTGAAATGGCCACAATATTGAAGTCCCAGTTAACAACCCATGGCACATGCTTTATCCCAGATGCTCCAGGCGGTGAAGTAGAATCACTTCAAACCACCTTCATCCTTGCCAGCATACACTCGCAAACCCGAAAACCTATTTATGTCCTAACCACTCAAAACTTCCTGCAAACTGCAGCTAAAATTCAGGTTCGCACTCCGCTGCTGAATTCGTTTAAACCCTCCTGAAGAGCGTTAGAAAATTATCCACTCAGGATATTGGTACCCTTCCAGTGCAGGTGATGACAATCCTGTTTGTAGAGGTCCAACCGACTCCAGAATGAGCCCCAACTATCCAGATATCCAAATACCTATCCCCTGCACCATCCTTAGAACCACGTGTTCAACTGCTCTCTCCCTATTCTTTCCCTCACGACAACGTGGCATGTCTAACCAATCAGAGAGAACAACTCTGTTTAATCTAGATCTAAGATGTCACCCTGGATCCGTGAATTTCTACCATACATCCACATCACTTATATTACATATGTTGTTAGTGCATATGTGAACCATGACCGCGGGCTGCTCCCCCTCCCCCTTAAGGATCCTGAAAACACGCTGCGACACAAACTTGGAGTTACAGGGAGTTGACACCTCCAACTGGTAACTTGGAGGTATCACATCAATCATGAGCCTGCCCTGTACCCACAGAAACTGCAATCTGTACCCCTCACTATGTAGTCCCCAATAAATATTGCTCTCCTCCCCTCTCCCCTACCCTTCTGAACACAGGGACAAACACTGTGCCAGAGACCTGTACCCCATGGCTTACCATTCGTAGGTCAACCTCCCAAAAAGTAACAAATACGGTAAGCTTGTTACAGATTGGCACAACCAAAGCGTATGCCTGCACTGGCTGCCTGTTCCCTTTTCGTCTCCCGACTGTATCCCATCGACCTTTTCCTTGCACCAGAAGTGCAACTGCCTCCCTATAACTCCTCTCAATTCACCTCAGACTCCCGAAAGATCCAATGTTCAGCTCCAGTTCCCTAAAGCTGTTGCCATAGAGATGGAGTTGCGTGCACTTTCCGCAGATTCAAATGTCAGGGACATTACTGAAAACTCTTAGCTCTCACATTCTACAGGAAGGTCATTCAAATGGCCCACCATCCATTTCTAATATTCTGAATTCACACACACACATATGCGTTGCGTATATATATATATATATATATACACACACACGCGCATATATGTGTGTGTTTGAATTCAGAATATTTGGAATGGATGGTCGCCCATTTGAATGTTCTTCCTGTCGAATGTTCGAGCTATATGTATGTACGTATGTGTAAATGCATATATATATAAATTTGTGTGCACATGCATGTATGTGTGTGTGTGCAAGAATATTTAAAAGTTGCAAAAGAACATTGAGTAAAACAGCATTTATTCCAAAAAAATGATTTTTTTGTAGTGTTCTGTCCTTGAGAAATACCTCAGTTAATGAAGACCAGCAATAAAGACTCCCTGAGTGAATATCCATCACTCA
>NW_025163084.1:0-1590 GCF_004010195.1 Chiloscyllium plagiosum
TAATATAGTATCACAACAATGCAGAGTTAGAAATGGATAGAAATGTCTCCTGAAGAAGCAGAAAGGTTGGCATATATCAGGTGCCAATATTTGTTGGGTGCATGCAGACACTATCCACAGGGCATTGCCAGAGACTTTGGTGCCAGCTATACAAGATAGGGGTCCAGAGGGTCTGGCATTGCCAGGTTCCTGCTCAGACGTTTATGTCAGGAATTTCCAATGTCTCTCTGGTATGTGATAAAGTAGCAATTTGCATATCAATGCATTGAGATTTAATGATAATGATGGTGAGAATGCATGTAATTCCTGTTAACAAGCCTCTTGCTGCTCACTGGTGAGAATCTTGTCTTGACATTCTGAACTCTATTGGAAAATGCAAACTGTTGCTCCTGACATCGAGGAAGGCCTCATCTGGGATCTCACATAATTCTCCCAGATATCTCATCATAGCCCTCATTGTTCAGGGCCTGGGAAAACAAAGCTTTTCTACTTATATGCTGTTAGTTTCATTGCAAGACATATTGAAAAAAATTATACTTTTTTAAAGAGATATAATTATGTTTTTAATAGTGTAATGAATTTGTAATTATGTTGGGTCATGCCAAAGAGCTAATTTGGTATTTGTGGAATATCTACTTGCTCCAATACGATTAAACATCTGCTAAACATATATTTTAAAGTATATCATATTTTAAGGTCTAATCCCATATGTATGCATCAATTATTTGTTCATTGTGCTCACTGCAAAACTTTCAAAATGAAAAATTTAGTGGTTGCCAGTCAATGGGAATGCTTTAATGTGATTGGCTGCTTTACACTACTTGATGTCATTCGTGTTTCTGGATGTCTGGTGATCCTCTTGACTTGATCCTTTTGATCCTTTTCCAATTATTAAATAAATTGGAATATACTTACAATTAATTCAGAAAAAATATGTACAGCTAATTAAGTCATTACCAATGATGATGCAGAAAGCACTATCAAGATTAGGTAACAATTTATATTTATAACAATTTCATAGAAACACAATCAGATTTTTACAGGTAGAATGTCAGATTCCCAACTAAACATTGACTTACTATTTCAAACAATTTACTGAATGTGCTGTATTTAGAAGCTACCATAATAGTTCCTGTAGTTTTTATTTTAAAAAAGACCAGAGCTGGATACTAACAAGTTGGTTGGATAATCATAAAATATGTTGTCCATTTTAATGTATGAATATGAGTTTGAAAGAAAAGTAATGTATGTAGGATTACATTATCTAAAGCTCGTACATCAGAAAAGTTGTTTACTCCAAGTTGTCCAATCCTGTTTTCTGTATGAACCTTCTCTGACCTTGAATCTTTGTGGAAGTACCATATTTCTTTCCATTTCATCTCATTATGTGATTAATTCTTATTACTGTAAAGCCATTTAAACATGTGTCATCTCAATATTTTTTGCAATCTGTTGCTCATTAAGCTTGTATTGTTACATTCACAAATGTGTTTTTTTAAATAAAGTACCTGTAGAATTTGCTAAAATCTGTACAGTATTTTCTTAATTTGCCAGCCTTTTCTAACTCTGCATTGTTGTGATACTATATTA
>NW_025163085.1:0-1590 GCF_004010195.1 Chiloscyllium plagiosum
AGCTACTAACTCCTCTACTACCCTTTTTGCCTTAAAACTCCATAATGGAATTGCCTCCGGAAATCTGGTAGACACATCCATTATGGTTAGCAAGTATTGGTTCCCACTTTTAGTTTTAGAGTGGAGACTTACACAATCAATTATAACCCATGTGAAAGGTTCTTCAAATGCGGGAATTGGCTGTCTGTGGCTTACCTACCATTAGGTGTGTATGACAGACATGGCAAAAGTTATCCACATCCTTGTGCATTCCAGGTCAATAAAAATGTTTTTGTACTTTCATACCCCTAGGTGACCTCCGACAGGTAGTTTATGTGCTACCCATAACACCCCCTGTCTGTATGCTGCTGGCAATACAATCTGGTGCACTTCGGCCCATTTCTCCTCTGCATTAACCTGCCGTGGTCTCCATTTCCATCTTCTGACGGCTGGAAAATAGGAAGCCTTCAGGAATGACATAACGAGAGTCCAGAGACAGAGTATTGCTGTTAAGGTGAAAGGAAAGGTTGATAGGTGTAGGCAATGCTGGATGACTAAAGAAATTGAGGGTTTGGTAAAGAAAAAGAAGGAATCAGAAATAAGGTACAGACAGGATAGATCGAGTGAATCCTTCGAAGAGTATAAAGGAAGTAGGAGTATACTTAAGAGGGACATCAGAAGGGCAAAAAGGGGACATGAGATAGGTTTGGCAAATAAAGTTAAGGAGAATCCAAAGGGCTTTTACAAATACATTAAGGACAAAAGGGTAACTGGGGAGAGAATAGGGTCCCTCAAGGATCAGCAAGGCAGCCTTTGTGTGGAGCCACAGGAGATGGGGGAGATACTAAATGAGTATTTTGCATCAGTATTTACTGTGGAAAAGGACATGGAAGATATAGACTATAGGGATTTAGATGGTGACAACTTGAAAAATGTCCATATTACAGAGGAGGAAGTGCTGGATGTCTTGTAATGCAAAAAAGTGGATAAATCCCCAGGACCTGATCAGGCGTACCCCAGAACTCGTTGGGAAGCTAGGAAGTGATTGCTGGGCCTCTTTCTGAGATATTTAGATTAGATTAGATTAGATTACAGTGTGGAAACAGGCCCTTCGGCCCAACAAGTCCACACCGACCCGCCGAAGCGAAACCCACCCATACCCCTACATTTACCCCTTACCTAACACTACGGGCAATTTAGTATGGCCAATTCACCTGGCCCTGCACATCTTTGTCACTGTGGGAGGAAACCGGAGCACCCGGAGGAAACCCACGCAGACACGGGGAGAACGTGCAAACTCCACACAGTCAGTCGCCTGAGGCGGGAATTGAACCCGGGTCTCTGGCGCTATGAGGCAGCAGTGCTAACCACTGTGCCACCGTGCCGCCCACCATTTGTATCATCGATAGTCACAGGTGAGGTGCCGGAAGACTGGAGGTTGGCAAACGTGGTGCAAAAGGGTGGTAAGGACAAGTCAGGGAACTATAGACCAGTGAGCCTGATGTCAGCGGGGGGCAAGTTGTTGGAGGGAATCCTGAGGGACAGGATGTACATGTATTTGGAAAGGCATGGATTGAGTAGGGATAGTCAACATGGCTTTGTGCGTGGGAA
>NW_025163086.1:0-1590 GCF_004010195.1 Chiloscyllium plagiosum
CTGATGACACTGCAATACATATTGGATTTTAATTTTTGTGGAATAATGGAATGTCGCCCTGGTGACGATCAGGTACACCAATCCATTTCTAAACACGGAGGTGCCTTGAACCCTTATTTGGAGGAAGCCACGGGCACCTAGCAACTACCACATTGGAGATCTGAGGGCCAGCTTGCCATCAATGTACCTTATTTCGTTCAGATTCACCAGGGTAATCGAACCTGATCTATCCACTGGCAGACCTTCAACACCCTCCCAAAAACGCGCGAAGATTTCAAATAAATAAGGATCTCCATAAAGTCCCGCTCAGTTCAGTAACACGAGAATAACCATTCAAAGAGGAGAAACTTCATGGACAATCTAAGAAGAAGTCGTCGCATGTGGAGCCCAGTCAAGTTCTAATGTGATGGGATTTGATCATACAAAGAAACATTAAAATATAAGATCTTTTGGAGAGTATATATTTAGTTTACAGTACACTTTATTGGTCTAATCTTAATTACGTTCAAGAAATGAATATTATTATTCATACATGTCGACTCATTTTTTTTTCTCGACGTAAGAGTTAAACACACTTGCAGATATTACAAATTGAAACCCAGATGGAACGACGATAAGAAGTGAACTTTGTTGCTCCGAGATCGAATCTTCTAGAACCTGACATTCTGTTAGAGTTTGTCTCAGCCAGTTATTAAGAGGACAGTTGATAAGAATACCGAACTTCACTTTTAAAGAGAAACCCAACAGGTGTTTACTTCTAGTCTATCAAACGATAATTTTACGTGTGTTTGGGATAGGTCAGATCTTACATCGAGAAGTCAGTCGCGACTCTTTTGGATTTGAGACAAGGCAAGAGCAAAAGCCATTCCATTAGTCCAGTCCACCCCCATACCTTCTGTGATTGAATTTTCAATGGTAGAGAAAGTAGCGGAGCAGAAGATTGTTCCATACGGAAAAGAAACCTGAGGCAGTATATCAAAACGAAAATGTAGCCCTGAGGGACAGAATTTTGGTGCACTGATAAAACAGGGCCAGGATCCTTCGGGCAAAAAATTCCGATGACTTTACGAGATCTCAGGTGAAGCGAGTTTCCAAACTTGAGAAGCTTCCAGCACTAGGGCACTGTAGACGACAATTATTCCGACGTAAAAAAGGATTACGTCCGGAATGAACTAAAGAACTCAAAATGCGATATCGTGGAACTATAGTTGAAAAACAAACTGTTTAGCACCTGAGGAATCAAACAAAGCTGCACGGGACAATTCCAGACCCAACATAGATAAGCATATCAGAATACTAGGGGAGCAGTATTAGAGAAAGAGATCGCTGAGAAAGTAGTAAGGCAACTGCAAAAAAAAATACAGATTTGGAGGCAGCTGCAAGAGCACTGCATCCAACAGACAGATAAAAGAGATAACGACCCACGGAATTTGAGCCGTCAAATGATCCGTTTACATTCTCTTAGAGAGTCATACAGCAGAACGTCTTACATGGTTTCGATGAGAGGAAAGAGCTGAAATTATTGTGTTGTTTAAGCTTGTCACTACATTCCGCCACCCGAGCCCCACTAAATTTAGAAGATGAAGCCTT
>NW_025163087.1:0-1590 GCF_004010195.1 Chiloscyllium plagiosum
GGAAAAGTATTCTGGAGTTAGTATCACAGTGAAACACTCCAGGAAAATTGTTCTGGAGTCAGTATCACAGTAAAATAATCCAGGAAAAGTGTTTTTGGGTTAGTATCACAGTGAAGCACTCCATGAAAAGTGTTCTGGAATTAGTATCACAGTGATGCACTCCAGGAAAAGTGTTTTGGAGGTAGTGTCACAGTGAAGCACTCAAGGAAAAGTGTTTTAGGTTTCGGATCACAGTGAAGCACTCCAGGAAAAGTGTTTTAGTGTTCGTATCACAGTGAATCACTCAAGGAATTAGTATCACACTGAAGCACTCCGGGAAAATTGTTTTGGAGCTAGAATCACAGTGAAGCTCTCCGGGAAAAGTGTTCTGGATTTAGTGTCACAGTGAAGCACTCCAGGAAAAGTGTTTTGGAGCTGGTATCACAGTGACACACTCCAGGAAAAGTGTTCTGGAATTAGTATCACAGTGATGCACTCCAGGAAAAGTGTTCCAGAATTAATATCACAGTGATGCACTCCAGGAAGTGTTTTGGTGTCAGCATCACAGTAAAACACTCCAGGAAAAGTATTTTGGAGTTCGTATCACTGTGAAACACTCCAGGAAAAGTGGTTCAGGGTTAGTATTACAGTGAAGCACTCCAGGAAAAGTCTGATAGGGTGAGTATCACAGTGAAGCACTCCAGGTAGAGTGTTTTGTAGCTAGTATCGCAGTGAAGCACTCCAGGAAAATTGTTTTAGGGTTAGTATCACAGTGAAGCAGTCCAGTAAAATTGTTCTGGCGTCAGTATCACAGTGATGCACTCCAGGAAAAGTGTTTTAGGGCTAGTATTCCAGTGAAGCACTCCAGGAAAAGTATTCTGGAGTTAGTATCACAGTGATGCACTCCAGGAAAATGTTTTGGAGTTAGTATCACAGTGAAGCACTCCAGGAAAAGTGTTTTAGAGCTGGTATCCCAGTGAAGCACTCCAGGAAAAGTATTCTGGAATGAGTATCACAGTGATGCACTCCAGGAAAAGTGTTTTGGAGTTAGTATCACAGTGAAGTACTCCAGGAAAAGTGTTATAGGGATAGTATCACAGTGAAGCACTCCAGGAAAAGTGTTTTAATGTTAATAGCACAGTGAAGCACTCAAGGAATGATTATCACACTGAAGCACTCCGGGAAAAGTGTTTTGGAGCTCGTATCACAGTGAAGTAGTCCGGGAAAAGTGTTTTGGAGATAGTGTCACAGTGAAGCACTCCAGGAAAAGTATTTTGGAGTTCGTATCACAGTGAAGCACTCCAGGAAATGTATTTGAGGGTTAGTATCACATTGATTCACTCCAGGAAAAGTGTTTTAGGGTTAGTATTACAGTGAATTACTCCAGTAAAAGTGTTCTGGAGTTAGTATCGCAGTGAAGCACTCCAAGAAGAGTGTTTTGGAGTTTGTATCACAGTGAAGTACTCCAGGAAAAGTGTTTTGGAGTTTGTATCACAGTAAAACAGTCCAGGAAGAGTGTTTTGGAGTTAGTATCATAGTGAAGCACTCCAGGAAAAGTGTTTTGGAGCTGGTATCACCGTGAAGCACTCCAGGAAGTGTTCTGGAGTTAGT
>NW_025163088.1:0-1590 GCF_004010195.1 Chiloscyllium plagiosum
ACTGTACACGTGGGAGTGGAGGGTGATAATCATTAGGGATTTAGTTTGGGAGGGATAGAGGGAGGGTAGCAGCTCACAGCACCATTCAAACACAGACAGACACACACACACAAACACACATACACAGATATTCAGACACACACACAAACAGACACGCATACACAAACACACGCATACACAGACACACACACACACACTCACAGAAACAGACACACACAGACACACACACACAGACACACACACATGCATCGATGGGCACACACTCACAGAAACAAACACAGGCGGAGGCACACATACAGCTGCACACAGACACACACACATACTCAGCGAAACCCCACTACCACACAGTCACAAGCACACAAACACACACACACCCGGATGCAGATTGACACAGACGCACAAACATACACAGAGACGTACATACGCCGACTGACATACACGTGCAAACTCGTGTCCCTCAGCCCTACATTCTAATGTTCCATTCAGCTCTTTGGACCTGCTACACAGGGGCAGATCGAGGCCACTCCGATGGTTAGGTATAGTTTCGGAAATGTACTTGGAAAATCCAGGCTGGGTCAGGAAGTGAACCGTCACCCCCAATCCATCTTTCCAGTCTTCTCCTCTCTATACCTTCTGCTCGAGATGTGGGTCAGACCCAGGTTCGCTGGGAATGCAGTTCCCATATCCCATCCAGGGTTAACTCAAAAAATCTTCTGCTCTCCTTGAATGCAACGTTGTACAACACAACTTCCAGGAAAATAATCAGTTACTTTCCAAAAGGATAACATGACAACATAAGAAATGGGAGCAGGAGTAGGCCCCTCAAACCTGCACTGTATTTCAATAAGGGCATGGCTGATCTAATCAAGCGCTCAACTCCACTTTCCTGCTAACCCCTTGCTTCCCTCAACTTGCTGACGTGTGAAAAGCCATTCACCCCGTCAGTGTCCCTTGGATGCTGCCTGAACGGTTGTTCCTTTTCAGCATTACACTGTTTCAACACAGACACACATACAGAGCCACCCCACACCCAGATACACACATATGCCCAGATGCAGAGAGACATGTAGGTGCACAAACAGACACACAGAGATGTACACACGCCAACCGACACGCACACACACAAAATACACACAGCCACAGATGTCACCAGTTTCGTCATTTCCCCGCCCCCAACCTTATTCCAGATCCAACCCTACAATTCGGCACCTCCTTCGTGAACTGTACAACCTGTTCGTCTTCCTTCCCACTTATACACTCCACCTTCCACTCTAAACTATCACAGTCAGGCCACCTTCATTTAACAATCGCCTTCTCAGCTACTTTCCCCCCAGCACCACCGCCTTCCATTTATCCTTCAGACCCCTTGGCCACAAGCCTCGTTCCTAAATAAGGGGTTATGCTCGATATTTCGACTCTCCTGCTCCTTGAATGCTGCTTGAACAGTTGCGCTTCTTCAGCACCACACACATTCAAGACAGACGCACGCACGCATAAACACAGGCACAGAAACAAATACACAGACAGACTCAGACACAGACAGACACACGTAACGACACACACACACAAACACACTGACAGCCACACTTC
>NW_025163089.1:0-1590 GCF_004010195.1 Chiloscyllium plagiosum
TTTCTATGTTCTATGTTCTAATCTCGGACATTTCTCTCTGGAGAGAAGGGGGAAGAGAGGTGACCTGATCGAGGTCTACACGATAATGAGAGGCGTGGATAGTGTCAATAGCCAGAGACTTTTCCCCAGGGCAGGGTTGATTGGCATGAGGGGTCATAGTTTTACGATATTTGGGGAAAGGTGTACAGGGGCGTCAGAGGAATGTTCTTTACGCAGAGAGTTGTGAATACATGGAATGTGTTGCCAGCGGTGGTGGTGGAAGCAGATAGATTAAGGGTATTTCGGCGACTGCTGGACGTTCACATGGATAGCAGTGAATTGAGGGATGCGTAGGGTTTCATTATTTTATTTTACATTAGGATTAATCCTCGCAACAACATCGTGTACCAAAGGGCCTGTTCTGTGTTGTAATTTCTATGTTCTATGTTCGAAGATAAATGTGAAATTCTCAGAGGACTGTCCAAGTAACAAATCCCTTTAACAGACGTCTTGGTGCCTGGGTACTTGCATTGATTCAAAGTTGAGATTGGTATGTTTTGACAGACAAGTGAACGTAGGTAATGTATACAGACAGAAAAGTGCTTCTGAAACCACAAAAAAGATCAGTCACGATCTTTGTGACTGGTGGAGTAGTGACAAAGTGTCCCTTGTCCCGCCCCTGCTCGTCAGTCCTAAACTCCTGTGATCTTGTGATCTATTCAGCCTCTCAAACGTTCTGCACAGTCACAGATGGAGGCCACGTGCTCCACATACATGGTCCACATTAACACAGGATATCATTCAGTCCCTCAAGACAGTCACACACGGTTTGGTGTGCGTTGGAAATTTTTTTGTGAATCCAGACTGGGTTGTAAAGATGCCTCTGATGTCTTTGCAGGGTGCCTCTTCTCTTCAACCTCTATTTCATTCGTTGGTCTTGCTATAGACCCAAATTCACTTTGAATACAGCCCCCAGAACTCACCCAGAGATGATCATTAAAATGTTTTTTTCTCTCTCATTGCAGCATTCAATAACAGAACGTTCAGGAAAATTGGAATCATTAACTTTCAACTTACACAATATGAGAACAGGAGGAATAGGATTGGTCTTGTCGAATGGTCTTGTCTGACATGCCATTGTATCAGATGATGGCTGATCTACCGTTGGCATCAACTCAATTTTCATGCCGATTTTTTTACAGCCCTCTAATCACTTACTGGTCAAAAATCTATCTAACTCCTTTTTAAATAATTTCAGGGATCCACCTCCACGAACTTTCTCGACCATTTAATTACTGACATTCCCTACCGTCTGTGAGAAGACAATTCTCCCCAAATATGCATCATAATGTACTGATCTGTTCAAAGGAGGTGAAAACAGGAGCTCGGGAAAGAGTGACAGATCCTGACGTCAAGTTCGGCGTTGACTCAGGATGTTAACAAGAAAATTTGACAAATTGAATTTACTTGGAAAACATGTACATTCTAACCTCCAGTCGGAATTTGGTCGTGATTGGTGCCATGAATCCTCCAAGTTCCGGGACAACTCTGTGGGAGATGCTGAGGGTAGCGTCACCGGCAGAAACATCTTCAGCAGCTTTATCAATGTCT
>NW_025163090.1:0-1590 GCF_004010195.1 Chiloscyllium plagiosum
ATCAGGATGGCATACCCACCATTCAGCTCTCAGAGTGACTGTTATCGGGGTGGCCTATCCACCATCCTGCTCTCAGGGTGACTGTTATCGGGATGGCGTACCCATTATCCAGATCTCAGGGTGACTGGTATCAGTATGGCCTACCCACCATCCAGCTCTCAGGGTGACTGGTATCAGGATGGCACACCCACCATCCAGCTCTCAGGGTGACAGGTATCAGGATGGCCTAACCACCATCCAGCTATTAGGGTGAAAGGTATCGGGATGGCCTAACCACCATCCAGCTCTCCAGGTGACTGGTATCGGGATGGCCTACCCACCATCCAGTTGTCAGGGTGACTGGTTTCAGGATGGCCTACCCACCATCCAGCTCTCAAGGTGACAGGTATCATGATGGCCTACCCACCATCCAGCTCTCAGGTTGACTGGAATCGGGATGGCCTACCCAAGATCCAGCTCTCAGGGTGACTGTTATCGGGATGGCCTACCCACCATCCTGCTCTCAGGGTGACTGTTATCGGGATGGCGTACCCATTATCCAGATCTCAGGGTGACTGGTATCGGGATGGCCTGCCCACCATCCAGATCTCAGGGTGACTGGTATAGGGATGGCCTACCAATCATCCAGCTTTCTGGGTGCCTGGTATCAGTATGGCCTACCCACCATCCAGCTCTCAGGGTGACAGGTTTCAGGATGGACTTACCACCATCCAGCTCTCATGGTGACTGGTTTCGAGACGGCCTACCCTTCATTCAGCTCTCAGAGTGACTGGTATAGGGATGGTCTACCCACCATCCAGCTCTCAGGGTGACTGGTTTCGAAACGGCCTACCCACCATCCAGCTCTCAGGGTGACTGGTATCGGGATGGCCAACCTATCATCCAACTTTTTGGGTGACTGGTATCGGGATGGTCTACCCACCATCCAGCTTTCACGGTGACTAGTATATGGATGGCTTACCCACCGTCCAGTTCTCAGGGTGACTGGTATCGGGATGGCCTACCCACCATCCAGCTCTCAGGTTGACTGGTATATGGATGGCTTACCCACCGTCCAGCTCTCAGGGTGACTGGTATCGGGATGGCCTACCCACCACCCAACTCTCAGGGTGACTGGTATGGGGATGGCCAATCCACCATCCAGCTCTCTGGGTGACTGGTATGGGATGGCCTACCCACCATCCAGCTCTCAGGGTGACTGGTATCGAGATGGCCTACCCACCATCCAGCTCTCAGGGTGACTGTTATCGGGATGGCCTACCCACCATCCAGCTCTCAGGTTGACTGGTATATGGATGGCTTACCCACCGTCCAGCTCTCAGGGTGACTGGTTTCGGGATGGCCTACCCACCACCCAACTCTCAGGGTGACTGGTATCGGGATGGCCAATCCACCGTCCAGCTCTCTGGGTGACTGGTATCGGGATGGCCTACCCACCATCCAGCTCTCAGGGTGACTGGTATCGAGATGGCCTACCCACCATCCAGCTCTCAGGGTGACTGTTATCGGGATGGCCTACACACCATCCAGCTCTCAGGGTGACTGGTGTCGGGATGACCTAACCCACCATCCAGCTCTCTGGGTGACTGG
>NW_025163091.1:0-1590 GCF_004010195.1 Chiloscyllium plagiosum
AAACTCCACACAGTCGCCTGAGGCGGGTATTGAACCCGGGTCTCTGGCGCTGTGAGGCAGCAGTGCTAACCACTGTGCCACCGTGCCGCCCACTGTGCCACCGTGCCGCCGTGTTCCGCAGAGATCTGTTCTGGGTCCTCTGCTCCTTGTGATTTTTATAAATGATTTGGATGAGAAAGTGGAAGGGTGGGTTAATAAGTTTGCCGATAATACGAACGTTGGCGGAGTTGTGGATAGTGGAGGGCTATTGTAGGTTAAAACAGGACACTGACAGGATGCAGAACTGGGCTGAGAAGTGGCAGATGGAGTTCAGCTGGGAAAAGTGTGAAGTGATTCACTTTTAAAGATCAAATTTAAATGCAGATCACAGGGTTAAAGGCAGGATTGTTGGTAGTGTAGAGAAACAGAAGGATCCTGGGGTCCACGTCCATAGATACCTCAAAGTTGCCACCCAAGTTGATAGGGTTGTTAAGGTGGTGTATGGTGTGTTGGTTTTCATTAACAGGGGTAGCCTGAACTAGAGGGTATATCTTTTTTATCATGAAGAAATGTTGAGATAGCTAGGGCTTTTCTTATTGACGTGAAGAAAGATGAGAGGTGACTTGTTAGAGGTGTACAAGATGATGAGTGGCATTCAGACAGTGGATAGCCAGAGATTTTTTTCCCAGGCCAGAAATGTCTATCATGAGGGGGCATAATTTTTAAGTAATTGGAGGAAGGTTTAGGGAAGACTTCAGAGGTAGGTTCTTTACGCAGATGTGTGAAATGCACTGCCAACAGTGGTAGCTGAGTCAGATACATTAGGGACATTTAAGCGACCCTCGGATTAGCACATGGATAATAGCAAAATGAAGGGTATGTATGTTAGTTTAATCTCAGACTAGGATAAAAGGTCTGCACAACGTTGAAGGCCAAAGGGCTGTACTGTTTTATGCTCTATAATCACCTAAAAGTTTATGGAATGAAGATCACTTCCTAAAGAGCTCCCTCATTGTAACTTCAATTACCTGGCCAGGCTCATTCCCAATAGGAGGTCTCTGTAAAGTACGGTCTCTTCCATTTTGTACTATCTACATATTATTTCAATAAACTCTCCTGAATGAACTTCAAATTTTGCTCAATCTGAGCTCCTGGCACTAAGGGAGTTCCACTCAATATTGGGGAAAGTTAAGACTACCATTATCAACAACCCTGTTGTTTTTACATCTTTCCATGATCTGCTTAGATATCTGTTCAAAATTCACACAACACCAGATTATAATCCATCAGGTTTACTTGAAATCACAAGCTTTCGGAGCAACACTCCTTCATCAGGTGCAGTGAGAGAGGGCATACCAACGCAGAATTTATAGGCGGAGAGATCAAAGGATCATATAATTGATGTAAATGGAGCGAACAAAACTAAGGAACTCTGTTAGAAAGGAATGGAAATTTCTACTGATTAAGATGCAAATTCAGAATCTGTTCTTACATACATACTCACACACACTTTTACACACATACTCACTCTCACAAGCATGCACACATATATACAAATCTATGGGGTGAATCATTTCAGGGGAAAGTGAGGACTGCAGATGCTGGAGATCA
>NW_025163092.1:0-1590 GCF_004010195.1 Chiloscyllium plagiosum
TGTGCTGTGTCTATACAATATCATGCTGTGTGTATGCCGTGTCTATACAATATCATGCTCTGTGTGTGCTGCTTCTGTACAATATCATGCTGTGTGTGTGCTGTGTCTTTACAATATCATGTTGTATGTGTGCTGTGTATATACAATATCATGCTGTGTGTGTACTGTGTCCATACCATTTCCCCCTGTGTGTGTGTGCTCTGTCTATACAATGTCATGCTGTGTGTGTGCTGTGTCTATACAATATCATGCTGTATGTGTGCTGTGTCTATACTATATCATGCTGTGTGTTTGCTGTGTCTATACAATATCATGCTGTATGTGTGCTGTGTCTATGCAATATCATTCTGTGTGTGCTGTGTTTTTACAACATCATGCTGTATGTGTTCTGTGTCTATACTATATCATGCAGTGTGTGTGCTGTGTCTCCACAATATCATGCTGTGTGTGTGCTGCGTCTATACAATATCATGCTGTGTGTGTGCTGTGTCTATACAATATCATGCTGTATGTGTGCTGTGTTTATACAATATCATGCTGTATGTGTGCTGTGTCTGTACTGTTTCACGCTGTGTGTTTGTGCTGTGTCTATACAATATCATGCTGTATGCGTGCTGTGTCTATACAATATCATGCTGTATGTGTGCTGTGTCTATAGTATATCATGCTGTGTGTGTGCTGTGTCTATACAATATCATGCTGTGTGTATGCTGTGTCTATACAATATAATGCTGTATGTGTGCTGTGTTTATACAATATCATGCTGTGTGAGTGCTGTGTCTATACAATATCATGCTGTATGTGTGCTGTGTCGATTGTACATCATGCTGTGTGTGTGCTATGTCTATACAATGTCATGCTGTGTGTGTGCTGTGTCTATACTATATCATGCTGTGTGTGTGCTGTGTCGAAACAATATCATGCGGTATGTGTGCTGTGTCTATACAATATCATGCTGTGTGTGTGCTCTGTCTATACTATATCATGCTGTGTGTGTGCTGTGTCGATACAATGTCATGCTGTGTGTGTGCTGTGTCTATACTATATCATGCTCTATATGTGCTGTGTCTATACTACATCATGTTCTATATGTGCTGTGTCTATACAATATCATGCTGTGTGTGTGCTGTATCTATACAATATCATGCTGTGTGTGTGCTGTGTCTATAAAATATCATGCTATATGTGTGCTGTGTTTATACAATATCATGCAGTGCGTGTGCTGTGGCTATACTATATCATGCTGGATGTGTGCTGTGTATATACAATATCATGCTGTGTGTGTGCTGTGTCTATACCATTTAACGCTGTGTGTGTGTGCTGTGTGTATACAATATCATGCTGTGTGTGTGCTGTGTCTATACAATACCATGCTGTATGTGTGCTGTATCTATCCTATATCATGCTGTGCATGTGCTGTGTGTATACAAAATCATGCTGTGTGTGTGTTGTGTCTATACTATATCATGCTGTGTGTGTGCTGCGTCTATACTGTATGATGCTGTGTGTGTGCTGTGTCTATACTATATCATGCTGTGTGTGTGCTGTGTCTGTACGATATCATGCTGTGTGTGTGCTGTGACTATACAA
>NW_025163093.1:0-1590 GCF_004010195.1 Chiloscyllium plagiosum
GGTGGACTTGTTGGGCCAAATGGCCTGTTTCCATACTGTATGGATTCTATGAGAAAGACATTTGGGCAGGTACATGACAGGAAATGCTTGTGTGGATGTGGTCCAAGTGCAGGCAGGTGCAATTAGTTTTAAAGTTAACGGCTCCATGACAGCGCCCCTTCGCTTTGGGAGAGGAGTACGCCAAGGCTCCCCCCTGTGCGGCCAGCTGGATTCCCTGTGCGAGGAGCCTTTCCTGTGCCCCTTGTGGAGGAGGTTGTCGGGGCTGGTTCTGCGCATTTGCACATTCTCTTGGGGTCTCCATGGGGTACTCCAGGTGCTCTGCTTTTCTCCCACAGCCCAAAGATGTGCAGGTTCGGTGGATTGGCTTTGGGGAATGTAGGGTGTGATGATAGGGATTGGGCCTGGATGGGATGCTCTTCAGAGGCTGAGTGTGGCCTTGCTGGGGTGAATGGCTTGGCCCCCTCACTCTAGGGCTTTTATGAACAAGTTTGGAGCAGATGGTCAGAGCTCTGCTGCAGATCGCAGTCAAGGCTTTGCTAAGGGACTGGCATCCAGGTGTGTGTTCATATCCTTCTTTTCCCTGATCTTCCAGAATGTTCTGTAGCTTTGGCCAATGGGTTCATGAGCTGTGTTCACATCATCCAATGGGGTCACATTGCCAGGAGCTAGACAACGGATTTACTCAGATTGACACTTCCAGTCATCGAGTCATAGAGATGTACAGCACAGAAACACACCCTCGGTCCAACCCGTCCATGCCAAACAGATATCCCAACCCAATCTAGTCCCACCTGCCAGCACCCGGCCTATTCCCCCTCCAAACCTTTCCTATTCATATACCCATCCAGATGCCATTTAAATGTTGTAATTGTACCAGCCTCCACCACTTCCTCTGGCAGCTTATTCCACACACACACCACCCTCTGCCTGAAAAAGTTGTCCCTTAGGTATCTTTTATATCTTTACCCTCTCACCCTAAACCTAAGTCCTCTAATTCTGGACTCCCCCACCCCAGGGAAAAGACCTTGGCTGTTTACCCTATTCATGCTCCTCATGATATTATAAACTTCTGTAATGTCACCCCTCAGCCTCCGATGCTGGGATCCTATCCTTAGAGGAACTGGTATCAGCTTCCACCGCTGTGACTCTGTGTTCAACCTCATCCGTCCTCTTTTCCAGGTCTCCCAGCTGCTGTTCATGCTTCTGCAGCATGATAGAGATCAAGGCCAGCTTCTCGTCTATCTGCTTCCCCAACATCTTGCGAGATTTCGCGAGCCCCTTCCCCAGGGCCTGGTAGCCATTCGAGCCCAAGGATCCTGCAGGCTGGGTTGGGGGCCTGGCCTCAGACACTGCTCCTCCCTTCTTCAACATCTCTGGACGATGAAAATGCAGGTAAGTTGATTTTTCACAATGTCCTGGGACTCCACAATCTTTTCAGAGCCCCAGGATATTGCGATGGTCCGGACTGGGCGGGATAGAAATTCTTCCCGCTTGTGCTGTGGTGCGGAGCTCTGCAACATGATCGTCCGAGATCACCGCCATCTTGGATGCCCAGAATGCAGTGAGAATATAAAACTCAGAAAAACACAC
>NW_025163094.1:0-1590 GCF_004010195.1 Chiloscyllium plagiosum
GTGCAAATCAGTAACCACTGACAGTTTGAAAATTTTCAATTCAGTACAAGTCAGGAGCCAGTGATAATAAGAAACATTTTGGGTCATAACAAATCCGTAACCACTGACATTTGGAATAATTACGGGTCAGTTCAAATTGTTGAGCACTGACATTTCAAAATAATTTAGGTCAGTGCAAATCAGTCACCATCCACACTTAGAAAAGGTTCGGGTCTGTAGAAATCAGTAACCACCAAAACTGAGAATAATTTGGGATCAGTACAAATCAGTCACCACTGATACATGGAAAAGAAATTCTGGTCGCTGCAAATCAGGAAACACTGACAGTTGGAAAAGTTTAGGGTCAATTCAAATCAGTAAGCCCTGACACTTCGAAAAATATTGGGTGAGTACAAATCAGTAACCACCAACAGTTAGAGAAATTACGGGTCAGTACAATTTGGGGAGCACTGACACTTCAAAAGAATTTGGGTCAGCGCATATCAGTAACCATCCACACTTAGAAAAAGGTTCGGCTCAGTAGAAATCAGTATCCACCGACACTGAGAATAATTTGGGTCAGTACAAATCAGTAACCACTGGTACATGGAAAAAACATTCTGGTCTGTGCAAATCAGGAAACACTGACAGTTGGAAAAATTTAGGGTAAATTCAAATCAGTAAGCACTGACACTTCAAACAATTTCTTATCAGTGAAATTCAGTAATCACTGACAGTTGGAAAAAATTAGGGTCAGTGAAAATCAGTAACCACCTAAACTGAGAATAATTTGGGATCAGTGCAAATCAGTAACCACAGGTACATGGAAAAAAAAATTCTGGTTGGTGCAAGTCAGGAAACTCTGACACTTTGACAAACTTCAGGGCAATGCAAATCAGTAACCACTGACCACTTTGAAAAATTTCTAGTCATTGACAATCAGTAACCATCGACAGTTTGAAAAAATTATGGTCAGTTCAAATCAGTAAGCACTGACACTACGAAAAATATTGGGTGAGTACAAATTAGTAACCACCAACATTTAGAGAAATTACAGGTCAGTAGAAATCAGTAACCACCAAAACTGAGACTAATTTGGTGTCAGTACAAATCAGTAACCATTGATACATGGAAAAAACATTCTGGTCAGTGCAAATCAGGAAACTGACACTTTGACAAACCTCAGGGCAGTGCAAATCAGTAATCATCAACACTTCGAAAAATTTGGGGTCAGTACAAATCGCTAACCACCGACAATTTGAAAAATTTCATGTGAGTGCAAATCAGTAACCACTGACAGTTGGAAAAATTTTCAGGTTGGTACAACTCAGAAACCACTGACTCTGAGAAAATGCTGGGTTCGTACAACTCAGTAACCACTGACACTAAGAGAAAATTCAGGTCCATACAAATCAGTTACAACCAACAGTTTGAAACATTTCTGCTCTGTCCAAATCAGTAACCACCGACAGGTGGAAAAATTTGGGGTCAGTACAAGATCTGACTCTTCGACAAACTTTGGGTCAGTACACACCAGTAACCACCGAGCTTTTGAAAAATTTCCGGTCAGTTTACATCAGACAGTTGGAAACATTTCGGGTCAGCGCAAAT
>NW_025163095.1:0-1590 GCF_004010195.1 Chiloscyllium plagiosum
GAGTGTGTGAGAGAAAGGGAATCCCAGAGTGTCACCGAGTGAGTGTGAGAGATAAGGAATCCCAGAGTGTCCCCGAGTGAGTGTGAGATAGGGAATCCCAGAGAGTACCCGAGTGTGTGTGAGAGATAGGGAATCCCAGAACGTTTGTGAGAGATAGGGAATCCCAGAGCGCCCCCGAGTGTGTGTGAGATATAGGGATTCCCTGAGTGTCCCAGAGTATGTGTGAGAGATAGGGAATACCAGAGTGTCCCCAAGTGTGTGTGAGAGATTGGGAATCCCAGAGTGGCCCCGAGTGTGTGTGAGAGATATGAAATCCCAGAGAGTCCCCGAGTGTGCGTGAGAGATAGGGAATCCCCGAGTGTCCCCGAGTGTGCGTGAGAGATAGGGAATCCTCGAGTTTCCCGAGTGTGTGTGAGAGATAGGGAATCCCAGAGTGTGTGTGAGAGATAGGGAATCCCAGAGTGTCCTCGAGTGAGTGTGAGAGATAGGGAATCCCCGAGTGTGTGTGAGATATAGGGAATGCCAGAGTGCCGTGAGAGTGTGTGCGAGATACGGAATCGCAGTGAGTGTGTGAGAGAGAGGGAATCCCAGAGTGTCCCTGAGTGTGTGTGAGAGAAAGAGAATCCCAGAGTGTCCCCGAGTGTGTGAGAGATTGGGAATCCCAGAGAGTCCCCGAGAGTGTGTGAGAGATAGGGAATCCAAGCGTGTCCCCGAGTGTGTGTGAGAGATACGGAATGCCCGAGAGTGTGTGAGAGATAGGGAATCCCAGAGTGTCCCCGAGTGACTGTGAGAGATAGGGAATCCCATAGTGTCCCCGAGTGTGTGTGAGAAAGGGAATCCCAGAGAGTCACCGAGTGTGTGAGAGAGATAGGGAATCCCAGAGAGTCCCCGAGTGTGTGTGAGAGATAGGGAATCCCAGAACGTTTGTGAGAGATAGGGAATCCCAGAGAGTCCCCGAGTGTGCGTGAGAGATAGGGAATCCCACAGAGTGCGTGAGAGATAGGGAATCTCTGAGAGTGTGTGAGAGAAAGGGAATCCCAGAGTGTCCCCGAGTGAGTGTGAGAGATAAGGAATCCCAGAGTGTCCCCGAGTGTGTGTGAGATAGGGAATCCCAGAGAGTCCCCGAGTGTGTGTGAGAGATAGGGAATCCCAGAACGTTTGTGAGAGATAGGGAATCCCAGAGCGTCCCCGAGTGTGTGTGAGAGATAGGGAATCCCAGAGTGTCGCCAAGTGTGTGTGAGAGATTGGGAATCCCAGAGTGTCCCCGAGTGTGTGTGAGAGATATGAAATCCCAGAGAGTCCCCGAGTGTGCGTGAGAGATAGGGAATCCACAAGTGTCCCCGAGTGTGCGTGAGAGATAGGGAATCCCCGAGTTCCCCGAGTGTGTGTGAGAGATAGGGAATCCCCGAGTGTGTGTGAGAGATAGGGAATCCCAGAGAGTCCTCGAGTGATTGTGAGAGATAGGGAATCCCCGAGTGTGTGTGAGATATAGGGAATGCCAGAGTGCCGTGAGAGTGTGTGCGAGATACGGAATCGCAGAGAGTGTGTGAGAGAGAGGTAATCCCAGAGTGTCCCCGAGTGTGTGTGAGA
>NW_025163096.1:0-1590 GCF_004010195.1 Chiloscyllium plagiosum
CAGGCTCCACCACCGAGAAACAGCAGCATAGCACGTTGATGTGAACACCGTTACATTTTTAGTTTGATTCGAAATGATGAGATTCCCTGAAGTGTGGAAACGCGCACTTCAGTATAACAAATACCCACCGACCCTCCAAAAAGTCACCCACCCAGGCCTATTTGCCTCTGACTAATGCACAGAAAACGTTGGGCAATTTACTGGACTTACACATTTCTGCACTGTGGGAGCAAACCGGAGCACCTGGAGAAAAGTCACACAGACAGGGAGAGAAGCTGCAAACTCCACGCAGACAGACACTTGAAGCTGGAATCGCATCTGGGACTCTACTGCTGTGAGGCAGCAGCATTAACCAGTGAGCAACCATGCCGCACAGTGGTCTGCAGATTTCTCTCCAGTTTGCACACCATCCTGACTTGTCTGACACCCAATTCGGATCGAGCAAAAAATTCCTCAGTTAAATCATGGCAAAATTGTGGCCTTTTCTTCAGACTCCAACAAAAACTCCAATACCTCGCCATTGCCTCCATGCCTCTCCCTGGCAATTGTCTGAGTGTGAAACAAACGCGTCATAACCGTGGTGAAATACTTCACCGCGAGATGGGTTTTCAACCATACATCACCATTGTCACTAAGACTGCCCAAATATGTTACACAGCCCGAATTAACTTTGTTTCTTCTCATCTGCTGCTGAAACTCTCATGAATTCCTTTGTTCCCTGTTGAACTAACTGTTAATACACTGAGAACCTTTCTCCCACATTCCCTCTCGGCACTTCTCTGATTTTCGCTGCCTCTTTCAATGAGTTTGCATGAGTTCTGTTTAATGTTTTATTGTTCCTTCCATTGCCTGCATCTAAACCACTATCCATTCTCACTTTCAGCAACTTTATCTGTTCACACGAGCTCCAACAATGCAAGGGCAGGACGGACAGGTTATTTATTCAACCAAAACTTGCACATCACCCAAAAACTCTGCTCCTATGTCAGTATTTGCATCAAGTCTGGTTCACTCACCAACTCGTATTCAGACATTTTAAACTTCACCTCCTTCTATTCACATCCAGACCATAGCGTTGTGAGACTGCAGTGTAAAACACTGATACCTTCACGATTTGAACCTTTGCAGGATTCTTCTTTATAACTGAGACAGTTGCCTTGGCCAGATATTTCCTGAATCCACAAATATATGTCCTGCGAGAAATTATTTAAATTCAGATTAAAATCATTTCCCTCAACCTGACGTCCAAATGTTCCCTGTTCCTTATCAATAGGAGTTGCTCCGATTGAGTTTGAAGTTCCCCGACTTATGTCCCAATGCTTCCTTCTCCATTTCAATTCATACTGATACAGTTAAGCTTGAAGCTCCCAAACTGATATCCCAATACTTCCCGCTGCACCATGAGAACAGAAGCTGCTCCAAGCGAGGTTGGAGCCAGCCTCGGTATTTGACGCACATCTTTAAGCGTCTGGATGGAAGTCGCGCACATCGTTCGCATCACTGGAGCCACATCCGCTGATCTTCCCTATCCCGATTTCCCGTTGAGTCTTCCGGGCTACACCACTCAGTTTCTCTAATTCTGGGCTTGTG
>NW_025163097.1:0-1590 GCF_004010195.1 Chiloscyllium plagiosum
ATCACGGTTTTAGCGTCTTCCTTTTTTGCAGGTGTATGCATGTTGTCAGCCATGTTGATTCCTTCGTGTGTGATAGTTATATGTGGTGCATTCAGGATTTTGCAGGCCAATCAGTGTATGCATCCACTGCGACCAAAAGGTACCGGTATCAGTTGACTCTCTCTATCATGTTAGTGTAGTCGATCACTATTTCCTGACCTGACATTCTTGGGAGAGGGAATTTGCCCTCGTGTGGTTTCACTGTTGGTCTCACATTGTATTCTGTACACGTTCTACATTCCCTAATATAATTTTCAATCATTGCTGGCAAGAACGGATGCCACCAATGTGTCAGGTACCTCTGCATCTGTGTTTTTCCACAATGTGTCAACCCATGACCTTCCTGGAGCATGGAAGCTATCAAACCTGGGGGTAGGACTGGTCTACCGTCCGGTGACCTCCAAAGCCCTTCTGACTCTGTGGCCCCTCTCTCTTTCCAAACTGTCAGTTCATGAGGAGAGGCTTTCTGCTGCTCTTTGATTAACACTTTTGCATCACTGTTCTCTCTGTTTACATCATTATGTACTGGGGTGCATATCCTGCTGCTTTGTTTGCTGCTAAGTCTGCTTCCTGATTGCCCTTACCTACTGTTGTATCAGTTTTGTCATGTCCTCTACACTTGACAACTGCCACTTCTGCAGTTTTCATTAGGGCCTCCGCTAATCTTTTCACATCTTTTTCATGTTTAATTGGGGTTTTTTGCTGCTGTTAAGAATCCTGCTCTGATCCATTGACTGAGTTCTACCTGTATAGCCCTGACCACATATGCAGAGTCGGTGTAGATGTTCACTCTTTTTCCCTGTGACCATTCTAAAGCAGCAATCATTGCCTGTAGTTCAGCCAACAGGGCTGATTCTTTGCCTGTCACTTTTCCTGTCAACACTTCCTCAAATCCCTCACTTGTTGTCGCACCACTGCATAGCCTGCTTTAAGTCCTTCAGTTGGATGTCTGTAACAGCAAGCATCAGTGAACAACACTTCTTCTGGGTCTACTAGTGGTTTTGCCCGTAAGTCTGCCCTAACTTTGACGTCTCTCTGTACCCTTTCCTCGCACATGTGTGGTTCTCCTTCTTCCATGTTGTCAGCCATGTTGATTCCTTCGTGTGTGATAGTTATATGTGGTGCATTCAGGATTTTCTCTAACCATGGTTTGCCGCAGTGACGTTATTGTGAAGGCTGTTGAGTTCACACAGGCCACTATACTGTGTGTCGTCAGTATCGTTAGTGAATGGCCCATGACTATATGTGCTACCTTTTGGAGAATGTTTGCTACCACTGCTGCATGTCTTGTACATGGAGTGTGTCTGTCCTCTATTGGTAACACTTATATACATTAACACCTGCCTGCCTCTCCCTTTTTTCTGAAGAAGAACACCATTTATTGTGTGTAATTTTTCAGAAATATCGAGGAAAAATGGCTCTTTGTAATCCGAGACCGCTAAATCAGCAGCCCGCGTTAGAGCCTGTTTGAGAGATATGAAACATTCGTCTGCCACCGTGGTCAACTGCAAATGGGCCGACAAATTTCTCATGCCTTGCTCATTTACCATG
>NW_025163098.1:0-1590 GCF_004010195.1 Chiloscyllium plagiosum
TTTCTCAGACTGTGACCCCAATTTCTAGGCTTTCCCAACGCTTCTTATATTCAGTCTATCCAAGTCCCGAAAGGATTTCATGTTTCTATGACGCACCCCAACACCCGCCCCCTCCGCCTCATTCTTCTCAGTTTGAGCGAGTACAATCCCAGTCGATCCAATCTTTCCTCATGTGTCAGTCCTGCCATCTAGGAATCAATCTGGTGTACTTTCGCTGGACTCCCTCAATAGCAAGAATGCAATTCCTCAGACGAAGAGAGCAAATTGCACACAATAATGAAAGTGAAACTTCATCAAACCCTGTGTAGTTGCGGATAAACATCCTTAGTCTGACACTCAAACCATCTCGCTGTGAAGGCCAGCATGCCATTCGTTTTGCTGACCATCTGCTGCACTTGCATGCAAAACTTCAGGGGCTATTCCATCATGAAACACAAGTCTCATTGCACTTCAACCTTTCCTGAACAACCACCCTTCAGCTGATAGTCTGCCTTCCAGTTTTTGCAGAGCAAGTCGATAACTCCACATTTCTCCACATTGCATTGCACTTACCAAGTGTTTTCCCAGTCAGTTTGGTGTCCAAGTGAGCCTTCAGCCTCTCAGCATCCTCTTCACAGTACACACTGCCACCCAGATTTAGTATCTTCTGCAAACGTTGTGATATTGCTTTGTATCTCTTCATCCAAATCGTTAATGTATATTGTGAACAGTTAGCGTCCCAGCAATGAAAACTGCAGCACTCCACTCATCGTTGTCGGCCACTCTGAAAAGGACCCATTTATTCCGATTCTCTGATTACTGTCTACTGACAACCTCTCGATCCATGTCAAGACGTTACCTCCTATACCATGAACTTTATTTTCCTTATTAATCTCTTGGGTGTAAGCTTGTCAACGACTTTCAAAGGTCCAGATACACAACATTTACCGATTTGGTCTTGCTCTTTACCACCTGCTGCACCTGCAATCCGCACGTGCAATGATCATTGCACAAGGACACCCCGCCTCTCCGACTTACCAATCTGTCATCATTCAGGTCATAACATATCCTTTTTTGCCAAAGCGATAAGTTTACATTTATCTACTCTATGATATATCTGCCATACATTTTCCCACTTACTGAGTTTGTCCAAATCACACTGAGGCATTCTGTACCCATCACACAGCGCACCCTCCCATCTAGCTTTGTGTCACCTGCAAGTTTGGAGATATTACATTTACTTCATCTGAATCATTACTATTTATCGTGACAAGCTGGGTTCCAAGCTCTGAATATGAAAGATGGAGCAGGATGGGAGGAAGAATACTCGAGAAACCATTCTGTTTCCTCCAGCAATTATGATCCTAATCTTATCCATGGTTATGCCTGTTTTTCTGTCCAATCGACATCAAATCTAAATTGTTGCTTATTCACAAATGTTGTACAAACTCGTCGTAAAATCCTGATGACTGTTTCTATGTGTAATTTAGTTTACGTTGGTAACGAACCACAACAATATATCAGTGTTCTTGTATATGTGAGTTAAACACAGTGTGTGTATGAGGCTTATTTTGCGTGCTGGTGTGTGTGTGTGTGTGTGTGTGTGTGTGT
>NW_025163099.1:0-1590 GCF_004010195.1 Chiloscyllium plagiosum
CTTAAATAGATGCTTGATCTCCCCTCGATATGACAAACAGTGGGAGAGTTCTCACCAGTGTCCTGCCCAACAATTATCCCTTGACAAAAAACAGACGATCAAGTTGTTTATTTCATTGCTGTTCAATGGAGTTTGGCCACTGTTGTTTTGAGATTACGTATGGGTTTTCCGGAAATAGTATTTCAGTGGCTGTAAAACACTTTCAGCACATCCTGAGGGGCAATAAAAATGCAAGTTGTTTTTTTAGCTTCATCAGTAACTGGTGTTTTCATTGTTTTCTTGCAACAAGGGACTGACTTGAAATCAGTAACTTGTACAGTGGGAAATCTTAATATTTCGCCATTTGATCAGTAGGATTCGGCAGTAAGTAGAATTTGGGGCTGGACAGGAAATGATCGCATTGGATTTATAGAAGGACCAAGGCTGGGACTGAAATACATCAGAAGGAGGCGCAATTCTGAAATTGGGACATTGCTTTCCTGACAATTTCTAAAGACAGATTAAGTACAAAGGGTAAATATCATTTTCTGCAATGACATAGCTTTAATTTAAGTAAATTTTGAGAATTTAACTAAATTATTCGCTTGTCAGAAATATATATCAGCAAACCTTGCTGTATCACTCTCTTCCATGTGGCTCAGAATGTGTCTAACTGTAATGCAGTCAAAATGAAATGGAATTAATTGAAAATCTTGGCCTTTTGGTTTTTCTATATCAATTTCCATTTACAAACCCCCAGAGCAGATATGAGAGATTCAAAAGACAGTTATTAGGATAATCACACACTGCCTGAGGAACTCTTGCTTGACTCATTTTTGCTCAGTTCATTGTAATTTGAGCAGTGTCAGTATCTGACACCCTGGGGCAGTTCATGGCCAATGAACTAAATTCCAGGTCACTGTGTCAAAGATGAGTTTTGGCTCCAGAGTAAATCAGGTTGTTAGCTCTTCAGAATTGGACTCCAATCTGTGGGCAGCTCCAGTGAAAATCCAGGAGGAACCTTATTGAAGCATGACTAGTCATGGATGTTGTGTTCATGTCTTGGAGGATTTTCATTTGTTCATTGTTGAGAAGAAATTTGGAGATTGGGAAATTGTCAGTTCTACTCAGGAATCCAATAGATTCACGTCACACTTATCAAAAATTCATTCAGGGGACATGGGTGTCACTGGTTGGTTCAGCATTTATTACCGTCCCTAGTTGTCCCTTGAGAAATTCGGGGTGAGCTGTCTTCTTGAACCATTGCAGTCCATGTGCTGTGGGTAGACCCACAATGTCCTTAGGGAGGGAATTCCAGGATTTTGACCCAGTGACACCGAAGGAACGGCGATATCTTTCCAAGTCAGGATGGTGAGGGGCTTGGAGGGGAACTTGCAGGGGGTGGAGTTCCCATGTATCTGCTGCCCTTGTCCTTCTAGATAGAAGTGCTCATGGGTTTGGAAGGTGCTGTCTGAGGATCTTTGGTGAATTTCTGCGGTGCATCTTGTAGATGGTACACACTGCTGTTACTGAGCGTTGGTGATGGAGGGAGTGGAGGTTTGTGGATGTGGTGCTGGCCTGCTTTGTCCTGGATAGTGTCAAGCTTCTTGA
>NW_025163100.1:0-1590 GCF_004010195.1 Chiloscyllium plagiosum
CAAGGCCTGCAGAGCCGATTGCATTCCTGTTTTTGCTGAACACGTTGATTGTACCTTTTTAGACAGAGGGTTTCTGAGGCAGAATTTACTGTTCAGCTGGTGCCCGCCAAGGAATCGCGTCACAGTCAATGCGACATCACTTTATAGAAAAAGGTTCATGAATTGCACTGCAGCCGAAATGTATTTAATCAACACGCGTGATCAGTGAACTGCCTGCACATAGAATTAAGGCGCAAAACTGATGGGCTGAATGGACTACAGCAGTTCTCATTTTATGTTTCACAATGTTTAAACATATTAAGGGATATGTATATTGTATGGGGAAATCTGCGTCGAGGAGATGTTCGGTCATTAACTAGAATAGGGAAGGCTCAATGAGTTGTATGACGTATTCCTTTCCCGATGCTTCTGTGCAGTGTGTGGGAAAGCTCTGTAAATGTTGTCACAAGCTCTCAGCTGTTAGGAAGGAGGTTTCTGCAGGGTCGACAGGATTGTGTTTCCCGTTCCCTTTTCTGATAACGAGGCTGGTGTTGGCTGTTCTCTCCGGGTTTATGCGTTAAGACCTTGGAGCAGTTTGATACAATTGAGTGCCTTGCTTGCCCGTTTCAGAGACCATTGAAGAGTGTGTCACATGTCTGTGTGTCTGGAGTCACTTTTAAGCCAGACAGGAAAGCACGGGAGATTCACTTTCTGAAAGTACACTGGGGAAGGAGATCGACATCTATAATCGACATTGAATACATGATCACTATTACTGACACCAGGTATTAGATCTCGATATTTTATTAATTGTTTTTAACTTGCACAAGTTGCCAGAGAATTATCCTGGTCTGGATTAGCAATCCAATGACAATTCCACAACAGCACCAGCTCCACATGGGGGCCTATCAGAAACCACACGGAACCGATTATTTCTGTGCTGTGTGACAGCTCTACCAAACAGAACCCCAACCAATTTGACTGGCGTGATGGGACTGAGGGCGTGGTAATTGGTCCCATTGTAATTATTCCCTTCTTAGAGGATGGAACATAGTTGAGTAACTACCCACATTAGGAGAAAGTGAGGACTGCAGTTGCTAATTATTCACATTGCCAGGGAGTTGTCAGAGTTGGAGCTGGAATGAATCAGCTTCCTCAGGTATACGGCTTGTTTTGTAGCAAAAGTCCTCAGTCCTATTGCAGGAATGGTGTCAGTGCCAAATGCCTTTGTCGTATCTACAGTGTCCAGCTGTTGCTTCATGTCACGTGCAGTGAATTGAATTGGTTGAAGACGGGCATCTGTGATTCTGAGGGTATCATAGTGAGGGTGAGGTGGGTAATCGACTCAACACTTCTGGCTGAGGATGGTGCAGATACTGTATCTTTTACATGGATGCACAGGGCAGTTCCATTATTTAGGATGGGAATGTTTGTGGTGTCCTCTCCTCCAGTAAGTTGTTTAATGGTCCATCGACTTTTATGCATGGATTTGACAGGACGAGAGAGCTTATATCTGATTTGTTAGTGTTGGGATCATCTCTCTTTCTCTGTATTAGATGTTAGTCCTGCTGTTCGTAGTGTAAACAGAAAAGTGCGGTAGCTTTAATGGAT
>NW_025163101.1:0-1590 GCF_004010195.1 Chiloscyllium plagiosum
TCCTGTCTCGGGGTTTGGCACAAACTGATTGATTTGCTCAGACAATTAAAAAGGGCAGTTAAACCTTCCCCAGGTTAATGTGGGACTGGAGTCACATATAGTGAATAATGTGAATTTAAATTCTGAAAGTACCACAGTGGGACTTGAACTCTCACTATCTGATTTATTAATTACTCATTTAGTAACATACCCCCGCACTAACATTTGCACAAAATCAGAGGTTAGGTACAGAATAGAAATTAGAACTGGAACAGACATACATATAGAACCAGGGAAATCCCAACATGAGAACCTTCCCTTTCTCCCAGGGACTGGGTGGAAGGACAGGTTACACCTGGATCAATATTACTCGACACTGACTTCAACCAGCATCACTCCCAATCCCATCAGTTTCCCAACAGAAAGGTTCCGTTCACATTGTACCGAGACTCTCCACACAGAATTCCAGAAACACTGATGCCCGTGGGAAGCAGGAATCCTCAGAGTTCTGTATCTGAGGGACGGGAAGGGGAGTCTCAAACTGAAATAACAGTCCCAGGGAGTTTAAGGACCAGCTCCATGTAACAGTGACCCACACCCACTCAGTTCCTTGGAAGCGAACTCCTCTGTCGACAGGATAGTGAAGGCAGCGTTTGGTACACCTGCCTTTATTAGTCAGAGCATTGAGTATAGGAGTTGGGAGGTCATGTTGGGACTGTATCGGATATTGGTTAGGCCACTTTTCAAACATTGTATGCAATTCAAGCCTCCCTCCTATAAGAAGGATGTTGTGAAACTTGAAAGGGTTCAGCAAAGATTTACAAGGATGTTGGCAGAATTGGAGGGTTTGAGCTACAGAGAGCGGCTGGTTTGACTAGAGTTGTTTTCCCTGGAGCATTGGAGGCTGAGGGGTGACCCTATAGACGTTTATAAAATAGGGGCATGGATGAGGTGAACTGCCAAAGTCTTTTTCCCAGGGTTGGGGAGTCCAAAACTAGAAAGCATAGGTTTAATGTGAGAGGGGAAAGATTTAAATGGGACCTAAGGGGAAACATTTTTCATGCATTTAAAAGGCATCTAGATGGGTATATGAATAGGAAGGATTTTGAGGGATATGAGCCAAGTGCTGGTAAATGGGACAAGAATAATTTAGGGTATCTGGTCAGCATGGATGATTGGACTGAAGGGTCTCTTTCCATGCTGTATAGCTTTATAACTCTATGGGACTCTCACGGAGTCATTCTTTGGTAAAATATCACACAGCATTTCAAACCTTCCAATGTTCCTCCCTGTCTATCCAGCATGATCCAATGTAAGAGCTGAAAACACATGCAGTAGTTTAGAAACAGATTTACCTGGTACAGTTGTGTTCGGTCCAGGTGTAGGAGCTCGCTCTAAAGGAAACATCATGTGTTTAGTACGGTGGGTGAAACAAACTGCAGAAATGTTCAGATACTCTATCGGACTTTAGGGAAACACACCCAGGGAGGAATGAGGCTCAGGTCAGACTGATCAGGAACAGGATCGGGAGTGAAAATTCCAACAGGATTGCATTAACTGTGAAGGGTAGAATGGAAGTTTCCAGAGTGACCCTGAGCAGGATCATTCCCA
>NW_025163102.1:0-1590 GCF_004010195.1 Chiloscyllium plagiosum
ATTAAGTGCATAAGTCCTACTATGATTTGCCTTTCCAAAATGCAGCACCTTGGATTTATCTGAATTGAACTGCATCTGCCACTTTTCAGCCCGTTGGCCCATCTGGTCAAGATCCCGTTTTAATCCGAGGTAACCTTCTTCACTGTCCACTACACCTTCAATTTTGGTGTCATCTCAAATGTACTAACGATATTTCTTTTGCTCATATCCAAATCATGTACAAAATGACAAAAGGTAGAGGAATCAGCACCGACCCTTGCAGGACTCCTCTGGTCACAGGCCTCCAGTCAGATAAACAACCCTCCACAAACACCCTGTGTGTTCGACCTTTGATCCCGTTCTGCACCCAAATAGCTAGTTCTCCCGGTATTCCATGAGATCTAGCTTTGTTAAGCAGTCCGCCATGAGGAACCTTGTCGTAGACCATACTGAAGTCCTTATGGATCACGTCCACCGCTTTGCCTTCATCAATCCTCTTTGTTACTTCTTCAAAAAAACTTAAACAAGTTTGTGAGGCATGATGTTCCACGCACAAAGCCATATTGACTATCCCCAATCAGTCCTTGCTTTTCCAAGTATATGTACATCCTGTCCCTCAGGATTTTCTCCAACAACTTGCCCACCACTGACCTCAGACTCATGGTCTAGTTCCCTGCTTTATTCTTAACGCCTTTCTTAAACAGTGGCATTATATTAGCCAACCTCCAGTCTACCAGCATCTCACCTGTGAATATCGTTGATGCAGATACCTCAGCAAGGGGCGAGGAATCACTTCCCTAGCTTCCAGAGGCGTTCTAGTGTTCACCTGATCCGGTCCTGGGGATTTATCCACTTTTATGCTTTTCAAGACATCCAATACTTCGTCCTATGTGATATGGACATTTTTCAAGATTTCACCATCTACTTTCCAACATCATATATCTTCCGTGTCCTTTTCCATAGTAAAAATAATGCAAAATACGCGTTTATTATCTCACACATCTCCTGAAGCTCCACACAAAGGCCACCTTGCTGATCTTTGAGTGGGCCCTATTCTCTCCCTAGTTACTCTTTTCTCCATTACGTACTTGAAAAGCCCCTTTGGATTCTCCTTAACTCTACTGTCCAAAGTTATGTCATGTCCCCTTTTGCCCTCCTGATTTCTCTCTTATGTATACTCCTTGTCTTCATATTCTTCTGAGATTAATTCGATCTACCTTGTCTATACCGGACTTATGTTTCCTTCTTTTTCTGGCTCAACTCCTCAATTTCTTTATCATTCAGCATTCCCTACACTTACCAGCCTTTACTTTCACCCTAACTGGAAAATACTGTCTCTGGGCATTTCTGAAGATATCCCATTTTTCACCATCCCATTATCTGGGAAAATCTGCCCCCAATCAGCTTTCGAATGTTGTTGCCTAATACCGTCAAAATTAGCTTTCCTCTGATGTAAAACTTCAGCTTTTAAATCTGGTCTATCCTTTTCCATCACTATTTTAAAAGTAATTGCATTATGGTCGGTGGCCCCAAAGTGCTCCTCCAATGAAACCTCAGTCACCGGCCCTGCCTTATTTCCCAAAAGTAAGTCAAGCTTTACACCTTCTCGCG
>NW_025163103.1:0-1590 GCF_004010195.1 Chiloscyllium plagiosum
GAAGCGTTGAGGAAAGATGGATACGTTAGGTTCATTTTGCCCAGAGGAGAAAGAGAAAACATGTAATTCATGTATCCAAATAACTAACGTCTTGAATGGAGACCTGCCACCCTGAACGAATGATCATTGAGCAGTGTACAAGAGGGATACTAATTGATTGAAGGGTTATAGGGGACATGATGACACACCATTTCATCAAGAGGGTGTTGGATTGTCTGGAATTCACCTCCCAGTTTTGGAGGAGTGGGGGTGCTGTGGATGGGGGACTGCTTCAGCTGCAACGTTCAACTCATTTAAAGGAAACCTGGATCTGCATCGGAAGTGATCTTCAAGGGACAATATGCTGGAAAGTGGGCTTGGACAGTTACGGAGATTATTCAGTCGACCCAGATATGAATGACCTTTTTCAATGCCAGAACTGATCTGAGCTTCTTTGGGATTTCAGAAAGACTGATGGCTGTTATCAATTTGACCATTAGGTTAATATTGTTTGCCGAGTTTGGTTCTTCGCATTATAAATCGGTTTTAAAGAAATATTGTAGTTTCTGCTGACATGATCTGAACACTCCAGCGAGTCAGACAGGACGAATTTTTATTATAGTATGTTTATCGTACTCAGATTAAAACAGCCACATCCACGAATTGCAATAGAGAAATGTGTCTCTTTCGTTCTTCATTATGTACTTTATTCATAAAACGTCAACACGCACATTCTAAAACTGACTTCGACAATGCAGCAAATGCATTAAAAAGCTCACATTTCCCAATTTGAAATGTGCATTCCTTGCTGATTCAATGGACATGCAAAATTAGAATACTTGCGAAACATTATAAGGAGTTGTTGACTTTCCAAAACAGACCATGAGGGACATAGTAAGCTAGCAGATCTGCAGTTTACCCTCACAGAGAGGGCTCATATAGTGTTTTATGCTTTGAATAATGAACCAAAACTTTGTCAGCTCTGTAAGCATTTTCCTCAATAATTCCATCTTCTCAAGTGCAACAAATCACTTCTTTTGTCTTACTGGGCCAGGAAAAACCTCGGTATGCGCAGAATAGTCTAATAAATGTTCCATAATGGATGACTGTCAACACTCTGAATCTCAATTCCTTTTAGAAATGAACCCCATTTCTTGTTTGCAATGATAGGATCTTGTGCGAGGAGTAAACTGTGTTGATGTTTTGTGTCCAGTCGATGAAGATGATCTAATTAAGTGATTCTGGTAATATTGTTATTCTTTCCACAGATGCTGGCATAACTGCTGAGTTTCGCCATTTACTTCTGTTTCTGTTTCATGTTTACAGCATCCAAAATCTTTGCTTAATTTGATTCTCTTCCCAACCTGCCTCTCAGAAGCAATTCTTCGAATCATAGAACCCGACCAGACGGAAGAGGTCCTTCGGTGCATCAAGTTTGTGTTTTCAAAGCTGCACTAAATCAAGATTTGTCCCAGGTTTCAACACTATACTCCTCATCATGAATGTTGCAATACTTCAAGTGTTTATCCTGTTAAATTCCGAAGCACTGAATTGCAAGATCCCCTCACTCTCTTGGTGAAAGCCTTTTTACTCCAATCTCCTCTAAACCTC
>NW_025163104.1:0-1590 GCF_004010195.1 Chiloscyllium plagiosum
AAAACTTCCAGCTCGGCGAACAGAACCACAGCAGCGAGGATGGAAGCTTAGAGGTCGTTTGTCGCCTGTGCCATGTGCTAGTGAGGCGAGGAATAGGGAGAGAGAGGAGTTGAACACGTAGCTACAGGGGTGGCGCAGGAGGGAGGGCATTGGATTCGTGGTTAATTGGGGCTCTTTCTGGGGTAAGTGGGACCTCTACAAGCAGGATAGTCTTCATCTGAACAAATGCTAAGGCTTTTGGTCGAGTTTCACCCTCCCCACCCCCACCAGGATATTGTTACCCTTCTTGTTCAGATGAAGACCATCCTGCTTGTAGAGGTCCCACCTACCCAGAAAGAGTCCCAATTATCCACGAATCCAAAGCCCTCCCTCCTGTCTCACCCCTGTAGCTATGTGTGCAACTTCTAGCTTCCATTCTAGCTCCCTGAATTTCTGCCTTAAATACCACAGAGATCAATGCTGTATCCCTTTTTATTCGTAATTCGGAGGTGCTGGTGTTGGACTGGTGTGGACAAAGTTAAAAATCACACAACACCAGGTTATAGTCCAGCAGGTTTATTAGGAGGCATGAGCTTTCAAAGCGCACTATCACCTGATGTAGAAGCAACGCTTCGAAATCTAGTGCCTCCAAATAAACCTGTTAGACTATAAGCTGATATGTTGCGTGATTTTAACCTTGTTATTTGGGATATTCATAAATGATGTCGATGTGAATATGGAGGAGGGTGGGGAGGAGTGTGATAAGTAAGTTTGTGTTTTACACAAATATTGGCTGGGTAGTCGGCAATGAGGAGGAAGGCCTTATATTGCAGGAAGATATAGAAGGAATGGTCAGAAGAGTAGATGAATTGCAGATGGAATGTAACCCTGATAAATATGAGGTGATACACTTTGACAGAATGAACCAGACAGGGAAGGACTCAATGAATGGCAGCACACTAGGATGCTCAGAGAGTGCTTCTCGACACATCAATGAATGTGACTGGACAGGTTACTACACAAGTTGACAAAGCATAGCGACCATAAACATAGCCTTTGCTCATCGAGGCATATATTATAAGCGCTCGGCCAGGTCTGAGTACTGTGTTTAGTTCTAGTAGCGACATAATTCAGTAAGGATGTGATTGCACTGGCGGGGGAACAGAGAAGATTCACCAGGATGTTCCCTGGGAAGGAGCCTATCAGCTATGGAGAGAGGCTGGATAAGCTCGGGTTGTTTACGTTGAAGCAGAGAAGGCTGAGGGGGATGTGATTCAGTAGGATGAGATTACGAGGGGCATGAAGAGGGTGGATAAACAACAGCTGTTACTTTTATTCAGAGGGTCAAGGACAGGAGAGCACACTTTTGAAGTGAAGGGATTGAAGTTTAGTGAGGACCTGAGGATTGTTTTTTTTTAACCCGAGGGTGTGAGGTCTGGAAAGCACTTCCTGAGGCAGGAGTTGTCAAGGTAACCACACAACTGTTAAAATGTCTCTGGACGAGCACTTGAAGTGCCATAACATTCCCGACTGTGTACCTCGTGTCGGGAAGTGGGGCTAATGTAAACTGCGCTGTATTTCTGATGGTACAGTGTCAATGCTCCTGTGAGT
>NW_025163105.1:0-1590 GCF_004010195.1 Chiloscyllium plagiosum
AACGAGCTTGAAACATTGATTCAATGAATTAAATTAAATTCCTTGATCCAGTGAAAGGAGTTTCACTCACTTATTCAATGAATCCAACTACATTCATTGATTCAGTGCAACGAGTTTCACTCACTCATTCAATGAGTCAAACTGCTTTCATTCATTCAATGAAACAAACTTGACACATTCATTCAAAGAAACAAACTTCGCTCATACATGCAATGAATTTAGCTGATCTTGTTCATTCGGTGAATCAATCTCCCTTTAAAGAAGCGGGTTTCACTCTTTCGTTAAATGAAACAAACTACCTTCAATGATTCACTGAAACGGGTTTCACACACTGATTCAATGAATTAAACTTCATTCCTCAATTCAGTGAAAGGACTTTCACTCACTCATTCAGTGAATCAAATTACATTCATTGATTCAGTGCAACGACTTTTATTCACTCATTCAATGAATCAAACTGCTTTCATTCATTCAATGAAGCTAACTTCACGCGTTCATTCGAAGAAAAAAACTTGACTCATGCGTGCAATGAATTTTGATGATCTTGCTCATTCAGTGAAACAATCTCCCTTCAAAGAAGCAGGTTTCACTCTTTCATTAAGTGAAACAAACTACTTTCAATGATTCAGTGTAACGAGTTTTACACACTGATTCAATGAATTAAACTACATTCCTTGATTCAGTGAAACGAATTTCATTCACTTATTCAGTGAATCAAACTACTTTCATTGATTCAGTGAAACGAGGTTCACTCACGCATTCAATGAGTCAAACTACTTTCATTCATTCAATGAATCTTACGTCACGCATCCATTCGAAGAAGCAAACTTCAGTCATTCATGCAATCACTCGAGCTTATCTCGTTCATTGCGTGAATTAATCTGTGCTCACAGATTTAATGAAACGAGTTTCACTCAATCGCTCAATGAACTAAGCTACAATCGTTGATTCAGTGAGATGGGTTTTGAACACTTATTCAATAAATCAAAAGACAATCATTCCGTGAAATTAACTTGACTCGTTCATTGTTAGAAACAAATGTCATTCATACAAGCTCTGACTCGAGCTTATCTCGAAGATTGGTTGAATCATTCTATATTCACAGATTCAATGAAAAGAGTTTCATTCAATCATTCAAAGAATTAGACGATATCCAATTACTCAGTGAAATGAGAATCACTCAAGCATTCAATGAACCAAACTATATTAACTCATTGAATGAAATTATCTTCACACATTCATTTGTAGAAACAAACTGAATTCATTCATGCAATGACTCGAGCACACCTCCTTAAGTCAGTGAATCAATCTGTACTCATAGATTCAATGAAACAAGTTTCACTCACACAATTAATGAATTAAGCAACATGCCTTGACACAGGGAAATGAGATTCAAGCACACATTCAATGAATCAAACTACTTTCATTCGCACTATTAAATTAACTTCACGTATTCATTCGGAGAAACAGACTTCATACCTGCATGCAATGAGTCGAGCTTATCTCATTGAGTCAGTGAATCAATCTATATTCAGAGATTCACTGAAACGAGTTTCACTCAATCATTCAATGAATTAAGCGAAAATCATT
>NW_025163106.1:0-1590 GCF_004010195.1 Chiloscyllium plagiosum
TATAGCTTCCTTGTTCCTCCAAAGCTTTAAGCCTCAGTCTCACAATTTCTCTCTTCTGTGAGCTGAAATCCAAACCAATTCCCCCATTCCTTTCCTCAACACCCAGTTCTCTCACACATTCTCTTCGAATTCAGTTTCCTAGCTCCTGATGAGAACCATCCTGCATACACTGCTTCCTGCACACTCTGGCCAAGACCCATCTTACTAAAATGAGCCAAATTAGAACTCTAATTGCAGGCCCACCCTTGTCCCTTTCCATAACAACTCTGAATCTTCACAAAAGAGTTCTCATAATTTTCTGCAAAACGCTGCACCACTGATAGTCTGATCACATGTCAGGGTAGCAAGAAAGGGGCCATTCCCCTGGTCCTGCTCCCAGAGGGATGAAGCTGCTAATGATAGATTAATTCCTCACACCCACAGCCTCCTTCCCAGGCACTGACCAAGACTGCACATACTCCCACAGTTGCCAGCACTGCGACCGTGCACTGGTCTCCCTCCTACAGCACGTGCTCCCGATCATACAGGAGTCCGGGTGATTGACAGCAGCTGCTGCCCAATATATCAGAATCCCTACAGTATGGAAACGGGCCCTTCGGCCAAACAAGTCCATACTGACCCTGCAAACAGTAACTTACACAGACCCACGCCCCGTAACTAATGTAAATAATATTATGGGCAATTTAGAATGGCCAATTCACCTGCCCTGCACATCTTTGGATTGTGGGAGGAAACCCGCTCAGACACGGGGAGCACACGCAAACTCCACACAGACAGTCGCTCGTGGCCGGAATCTAACCCGGGTACCTGATGCTGTGAGGCAGCAGTGCTAACTACTGAGCCGTCTCTATCGAGTGGAGGGGGCATGGCTGGAGGACTGCGTCAATGGGATTGTGAACAATGAATGAAGTTGGAGGACATTGGGGGATGGACAGGTCAGTGAGCGACAGGATCAGTGCAGCACCAGGAGGGAATCCTGGACAAACTGAGCAATGGGAGAGTCTGACAGGAGAGAAACTACAGGAAGGTTCTGTTTAGAGGCTCAGGCAGGGGCAGCTGGGAGACAGCATGGCCTGGTGGCTTGGGCAGGTTTACTAATCAGCCTCTTCAAAGATGCTGTTCCTCAACTCTGAGCCTGATCCTCCTGGTCCAGAGGTAAGGACACTGCCACTATATCCTGGTGGGCAAGGGATACGGGGACTGCCTTTCAAAACGAACTCAGCTGTGTTGGTGACATTAACAAGACTCAATACACACTCACTGACAAAATGCTGGTGTACTTGAACTTCATCCAGAATATTAACACCTATAACTGGGCAACGCAGACCCCAACGTACAGAGTTAAATCCTGGATACTAATAACAGGAGAACTGGGGTAATGAGATTGTAAACAATGAATGAAGTTGGAGGACACTGGGGGATGGACAGGTCAGTGAGCGACAGGATCAGTGCAGCAGCAGGAGGGACTCCTGGACAAACTGAGCAATGGGAGAGTCTGACAGGAGAGAAACTACAGGAAGGTTCTGTTTGGAGGCTCAGGCAGGGACAGCTGGGAGACACAGTGGCACAGTGGTTAGCACTGCTGCCTCA
>NW_025163107.1:0-1590 GCF_004010195.1 Chiloscyllium plagiosum
TGGCTACTGCTGCTTTCCCCTAAACGGACATCGACCCCAACAATCCAAAATGGTCCACTTGTTATCGAGGGGAATGGCCACAGGGGATTTGATTTCTGCACTCCCTGCCTACTCCCTTTGCCATTCCTGGTGGTCTCACAGCTACTCTCTGCCTGGAACATGACAGGAAGCAAGGAACGCCTGTTGGATTAAATTGTGTTTATTTAAATACAACAGGACTGACAGGTAAAACTAATGAACTGAGGGCGATGAACATTGGACTGGAATATTACAGTCATTAAAGAAACATAACTAGGTGTGTGTCTTGGGTGTGGCCACCACACTAAAGCACTTCTCTATGAAGTTCTCAGTATCTCGGATGACCCTGAGTGCATCCTAAATTAGATTACCTACAGTGTGTAAACAGGACCTTCGGCCCAACAAATCTGCACTGACGAGCAGCCCACCTAGACCCAATCCCCAACACTACAGGCAATTTAGCATGACCAATGCAACTAACCTGCACATCTTTGAATTGTGGAAGGAAACACGCATCACCCAGAGGATCCCATGCAGACACGGGCTAGAATGGGCAAACTCCACACAGACAGTTGCCCGAGCCAGGATTTGAACCCTGGTCCCTGGTACGATGAGATAGCAGTGCTAACCACTGAGCCACCGTGCCGTGCCGCCCAGGTCCAGCTCCCTAACACGGTCTCCCAGGAGCTGAAGCTGGGTGCACATTCCACAAATGTAGTCTTCAGGGACGGTGGAAATCTCCGTGAGCTCCCACATCCCACAAGAGGAACGTGCGACTGCCATCTCGACTGCTGTAACAATAAAGTTAAAAGGACTTTATTTCAGTTTCCCTGTACATTTTGCTGAGCTGGAGCTGTCCGAAGCCTCTTGTGTCAAAGCCTTACTGCTTACTCTGCTACAACGGCATGTCTCTCTACCCCTCCATATACAGTTTTGGTCAGGGAAGGAAGGAGACACGCCAGTGATGTAGTGTTTAGGCCTTCAGCACTCCTTGACATCTGGCCTCTGACTACCTGCTCCCCAGTGCAGGTCTCTGCTTGGCCTTGGAGGGTGTCTTGCTGAGGTCTTCCTTCTGGTAGTGGGGACTATGTCGATGCAGATCCTCACCCCGACAGGCAATCCGTGTTATCGCAGTCCTCTCGTACTTTCTATCTATTAGTATCGCGTTTATGAATTCCTTGAATCCCTCGCTTGCATTCCAAGCTATGTCTCACTCCATAGTGAGAGAGGTGGATGTTCCTGTGAATACAGGGCTATTGGAAAAGACCACCATTAGACCTAGGGGCAACAATATGTCTGTCCTCTCACTGAGTCTGCTTTTCCTTCGATTAGGTTATATTTATTTTGCTAATCCCCCATTCCATTTTCCAGCGATTTCCCCGTAACATTTGTATAAAAATCTTTCTGTCTCAGCCTTGAAGATATTTAATGATCCAGCCTCAACAGCCCTCCGAATTTTCTACAATTGTTTCCCTCTCACTGATGTGAGACTTGGTGGTCTTTCATCTGGTGATTTGCCCATGCTATCTTGCATAAACCTCCAATTCTTCCTCAGCTCTTGTGTCAATTTGC
>NW_025163108.1:0-1590 GCF_004010195.1 Chiloscyllium plagiosum
ACTGATTTCAGAAAGATTATGAGAGGAGAAGTGTTGAAATCCATAACTAAGGGAAGTTGAGATAGACCTCAGTTAACAGGAACACAATAGCAACAAGAACAGAGCAGAAACAACACCATTAGACCAACAGAACAATCTGCAACTGGTGTTCATAAACACAGATTGTGATTACGGCCTTCTGTGATGGTATTATGGCATCAGGAGATAATTTTTGCCCTTTTTCTTGAAAAGAGATTTTAAGACAGCGGTGCAGAGCTGTCTACCGAGAGTCCACAAAGTAAGCAGCGTATTTTTGAAGTTGGAACAATAGAAACAGTCTGAATGGGTGAGTCAAGCTCCCATAGAACCAGGAGTTTTAGTTTTAGGCTTTCAGCAGTTACTGGGGTCTTGAAGTTGGATGGGGAAGCTTTTTTTCCTCTCTCAGTTACAGCTAAAAACTGGGGTTCTCCTCCTGCTGCTAGATTTGCATGTGAAACAATTTATTTTTCTGAATTTGCCTTTGCCAAGGGTGTGATTGTGGGATGTTGCTATATTGGAAATGTTACTGGTTAGTAGTTAAGTAGCCTATTATTCAGTTTTCCAGTAGAGTTAGGTTATTCCAATTTTTTCTTTCATTTGTTGTACTTTAACTATAGTGGAAGAATAAAGTGTGTTTTGCTTCAAATCTGGCAGTTTGACCAAGTGAATTATCCAGAACGCAACACCAGGCACTTACTTTTCAAAGGAAAAAAAGGTAGGATCTTGGCTAACTTCTTAATATCTTTTGAGGGGATTTCGTCTGGTGTATAACACTTGTCAAGTACCATTTTGTTGTTAAACTACTTGTGCTTCGGATAAGTAAACTTCTTACTGCTTGCACCAAATCCCTCAAAACCTGGCATGACTAATCAGATGGAAAGGTCGCAAAAATTGACTCATATTTACTGATGATTTGATCGATCAAACTACCAGATTTGAAGCAAAATAGACATTATTCTTAAAATATATTTAAAGTACAATAAATGAAAGAAGAAATTGGAATAGCTTAAATCTTTTGGAAAACGTAACAGAATAATAGACTATTTAACTACTAAACAGTTAAAAAATACATTAATTTGCTTTGCATTTTCTAAAGACTTTTGGGAGCTGTACAGATCTGCTCCCTTTGGGAGCTCATGAAGCTCCATCAGATTGGATGGAGCTCAATACATTAACTCCTTCAAAATGGCTACCATTGTGACCGTGTTTGATCCTGTAGATTTGTTTCCAAAACAACCCGCAGAGAACTGCTTGGGAGGATTTAAACTAGTAATGTGGGGGAGTGGGACCCAGGGAGATAGTGAGGAAAGAGATCGATCTGAGACAGGTAAAGCTGAGAACAGAAGTGAGTCAAACAGTCAGGGCAGGCAGGGACAAGGTAAATTAAACTGCATTTATTTCAATGCAAGGGGCCTAACATGGAAGGCAGATGAACTCAGGGCATAGTTAGGATATGGGACTGGGATTTCATAGCAATTACGGAAACATGGCTCAGGGATGGGCAGGACTAGCAGCTTAATGTTCCAGCATACAAATTCTACAGGAAGGATAGAAAAGGAGGCAAGAGAGGAG
>NW_025163109.1:0-1590 GCF_004010195.1 Chiloscyllium plagiosum
ATATCGGAGTAATAGTCGTCCCTCAATGATGTGGGAGTAACAGTCGTCCCTCAATAATGTGGGAGCAACTGTCGTCCCTCAATGCTGTGGGAGTAACTGTCGTCCCTCAATGATGTGGGAGTAACTGTCATCCCTCAATGTTGTGGGAGTAACAATCGTCCCTCAATGATGTGGGAGTAACAATCATCCCTCAATGATGTGGGAGTAACAGTCGTCCCTCAATGATATCAGAGTAATAGTCGTCCCTCAACGATGTGAGATTAACAGTCGTCCCAATAATGTGGGAGTAACAGTCATCCCTCAATAATGTGGGAGTAACAGTCATCCCACATGGATGCGGGAGTAACAGTCGTGCCTCAATGATATGGGAGTAATAGTCGTCCCTCAATGATGCTGGAGTAACAGTTTCCTCCAAATGCTGTGGGAGTAACAGTTTCCACTCAATGATGTGGGAGCAACAGTTATCCCATATGGATGCAGCAGTAACAGTTGTGCCTCAATGATATAGGAGTAACAGTCATCCCTCAATGATGCGGGAGTAAATGTTTCCTCCCAATGATGTGGAATAACAGTCATCCCTCATGGATGTGGGAATAACAATTTCCCCTCAATGATGTGGGAGTAACGGTCATCCCTCAAATGATGTGGGAGTAACAGTCGTCCCTCAAATGATGTGGGAGTAACAGTCCTCCCTCAAATGATGTGGGAGTAACAGTTCTCCCTCAATGATGTTCAAATAACTGTCACCCTCAATGATGTTCAAGTAACAGTCATCCCTCAATGATGTTCAAGTAACAGTTTCCTCTCAATGATGTGGGAGTAACAGTCGTCCCTCAGTGATGTGGGAGCAACAGTCATCCATCAATGATATTCGAGTAACAGTCGGCCCTCAAGGATGTGGGAGTACCAGTCATCCTCAATGATGTTTGAGTAATAGTCATCCCTCAATGATGTGGGAGTAACAGTCATCCCTCAAAGATGTGTGAGTAACAGTCGTGCCTCAATATGTGGGAGTAATAGGCGTCCATCAATGATGTGGGAGTAACAGTTTCCTCCCAATGATGTGGGAGTAACAGTCGTCCCTCAGTGATGAGGGAGTAACAGTCATCCCTCAATGCTGTGGGATTAACTGTCGTCCCTCAATGATGTGGGAGTAACAGTCATCCTTCAATTATGTTCGAGTAACAGTCGTCCCTCAATAATGTGGGAGTAACAGTCATCCTCAATTATGTGGGAGTAATAGTCATCCCTCAAGGATGTGGGAGTAACAGTCACCCCTCAATGATATGGGAGTAACTGTCGTCCATCAATGATATGGGAGTAACAGTCATCCCACAATGATATGGGAGTAACAGTCATCCCTCAATGATGTGAGATTAACAGTCACCCCTCAATGATGTGGGAGTAACAGTCATCCCTCAATAATGTGGGAGTAAAAGTCATCCTCAATTATGTGGGAGTTACAGTCATCCCTCAAGGATGTGGGAGTAACTGTCGTCCCTCAATGATGTGGGAGTAACAGCCATCCCTCAATGATATGGGAGTAACAGTCGTCCTCCAATGATGTGGGAGTAAAAGTCGTCCCTCAAT
>NW_025163110.1:0-1590 GCF_004010195.1 Chiloscyllium plagiosum
GTGACTGTATCCTCACTGGTGTGTGTTTTATGTACAGTACTTTATAGTGACTGTACCGTCACTGGTGTGTGTTTTCTGTACAGTGCTTTATAGTGACTATACCCTCACTGGTGTGTGTTTTCTGTACAGTGGTTTAGAGTGACTCTACACTTACTGGTTTGTGTTTTCTGGACAGTGTTTTATAGTGACTGTATCCTCACTGGTGTATGTTTTCTGCACAGTAGTTTATAGTGACTGTATCCTCACTGGTGTGTGTTTTCTGTACAGTAGTTTACAGTGACTCTACACTCACTTGTGTGTGTTTTCTGGACAGTGTTTTATAGTGACTGTATCCTCACTGGTGTATGTTTTCTGAACAGTAGTTTATAGTGACTGTATCCTCACTGGTGTGTGTTTTCTGCACTGTACTTTATAGTGACTATATCCTCACTGGTGTGTGCTTTCTGTACAGTACTTTATAGTGACTCTATCCTCCCTGGTGTGTGTTTTCTGGACAGTAGTTTACAGTGACTGTATCCTCACTGGTGTGTGTTTTCTCTACAGTAGTTTATAGTGACTGTATCCTCACTGGTGTGTGTTTTCTGTACATTAGTTTATAGTGACTGTATCCTCACTGGTGTGTTTTTCAGTACAGTGCTTTATATTGACTGTATCCTCACTGGTGTCTGTTTTCTATACAGTACATTATAGTGACTGTATCCTCATGTGTGCGTTTTCTGTCCAGTACTTTATAGTGACTGTACCCTCACTGGTGTGTGTTTTCTGTACAGTACTTTATACTGACTGTACCCTCACTGGTGTGTGTTCTCAGTACAGTACTTTATACTGACTGTACCCTCACTGGTGTGTGTTTACTGGACAGTACTTTATAGTGACTGTACCCTCACCGGTGTTTGTTTTCTGTACAGTACATTATAGTGACTGTATCCTCATGTGTGTGTTTTCTGTCCAGTACTTTATAGTGTCTGTACCCTCACTGGTGTGTATTTTCTGTACAGTACTTCACAGTGACTGTACCCTCCCTGGTGTGTGTTTTCTCGACAGTGCTTTATAGTGACTGTATCCTCACTGGTGTGTGTTTTCTGTGCAGTAGTTTATAGTGACTGTACCCTCACTGGTGTGTGTTTTCTGTACAGTACTTTAAGTAACACTACCCTCACTGGTGTGTGTTTTCTGTGGAGTACTTTATAGTGACTGTACCCTCACTGGTGTGTGTTTTCTGTACAGTACTTTATAGTGACTGTATCCTCACTGCTGTGTGTTTTCTGTACATTACTTTATATTGACACTACCCTCACTGGTGTGTGTTTTCTGTGCAGTACTTAATGCTGACTGTATCCTCACTGGTGTGTATTTTCTGTACAGTACTTTATAGTGACTGTACCCTCACTGGTGTGTGTTTTCTCGACAGTACTTTATAGTGACTGTACCCTCACTGGTGTGTGTTATCTGTGCAGTAGTTTATAGTGACTGTACCCTCACTGGTGTGTTGTCTGTACAGTAGTTAATAGTGACTGTATCCTCACTGCTGTGTGTTTTCCGTACAGTAGTTTATAGTTACTGTATCCTCACTGGTGTGTGTTATCTGTA
>NW_025163111.1:0-1590 GCF_004010195.1 Chiloscyllium plagiosum
TCACAAACATCCCCATCCTAAATAATGGAACAGGCCTGTAGCTCAGTGTAAAAGACAAGGATGTAGTATATGCAGCATACCCAGCCAGAAGCGTTGAATCATTGATGTAACTAACCCCGCATGATGCCCACAGCATCACAGATGCCAGTCTTAAATCAATTCGACTTTCTGCACGTGACGTGAAGAAATAACAGGACTCAGTAACCTGATAAAGTCAACGGGACCTGACAACATTCCTGCAATATGACTGAAGACTTGTGCAGCACAACAAGCCGTGCTCCTGGGGAAGGTTTTCATTCCAGCACCAACTCTGTTTTCTCTCCGGCAATGTGGAAAATTACTCAACTATGTTCTATTCCCCAAGAGGGGAATAATTTCAGTAAGAACATGTACCACACCCTCAGACTCATCACGACAGTTAAATTCGTGGAATTTCTTCTTGACAGCTGTCGAGCTGCACAGAAACGACCAGGAAAGGCGATCAATTGTATCAAATTGCTCCGAGGTCGAAAGGATAAACCCAGATGGAATTCATGATTTGGAGACACCGATGTTAGACTGGGGTGTACAAAGTTAAAAATCACACAACACCAGCTTATAGTCCAACAGTTTTAATTGGAAGCACTCGCTGTCGGAGCGCTGCTCCTTTATTGAGTTGTGTACTTTTGGAGTTGTTGCTTTTTAACCCCGGTGCAGCACCGATCCTTAGCCTCTGCATCGGAAAAGGGAACGGCAAGTACAGTCCTACCGACCCTGTAGAGGCCTCCTTCCTAACATCTGACAGCTTGTGACAACCTTGACAGAGCTTTCGCACATACTGCACAGAAAGATCGGGAAACGAGTGAGCCATTTAACACATTAAGCATCCCCCATTCCAGTCCATGGCTGCTCATCTCCCACATGCACTTCTCCCTCAAAATGAATGCATCCCTTAATGTTATCAAGCATTGGAAAAATATTAAATATCAACGTCAGCAGTCCATTCGATCCATCGTTTTGTTGCCCCATTCAATGTAATGATGTTTGATCCTTTTTCTTCAAACCATGGTCCTGCGCTATCTCTTCCCATTTAGTGTCTATGTATATTCAGTGCGTTTCGTCTCACACGCTTAAGTGGGAGAGAATTCCCCAGATTCAACAGTCTCTGGGTGCAGACATTTATTCTCTTCTCAATGCAGAGTGTCCTGGCTGTACCTCATAATGTGCCCTCTTGTTTCAGACGTCCCAACCAGGTGAATTACCATCCTTGTTTCGAATCTGGCTCACCGTGACAGGTTTATATTATTTACTCAGATCTCCACTCAGTTTCCTAAACCTCTTGGAATACAGGCTCAGTCCACAGGAATTATGTTCCCACAACACGCCTGATATCTCATAGATCCTTCACTGCACTCCCTGAAGGTCAGTTTTGTCCTTTATTGGGTACAGAAATCAAAACTGCACGTAATGTTGCACAACATTAGACATGGGTGCTCACCAAATTGCAGCTGCAGTAAGACACCTTTACTCCTGTATTCAAATGTCCTTGAAATGACGGTCAACACACCATTTATCTACCTTCATGTTGCTTTCAGTGACTAGTGTACAAGA
>NW_025163112.1:0-1590 GCF_004010195.1 Chiloscyllium plagiosum
GAAAGGAACAGGAAGGGACAGTGAATTAGGCTCAGACAGGAAATTCTAGGAAAAAGTCAATTTCAGTTTTTTTTTGGAATTGTCAAAGTATCAGCAAGGTTTGGTCACCAGAAAGATGTGGTTACAGGAAAAACTGTGCTGTACTGTTCTGTGTTCCAAACAGGGTGGGTTACAATGGCAGGAAGAGGTTTCACGAGGCTGAACGGGATCAGATGTGAATGAATAGACACAATTAGGAAGGTTTTCTCAGAGTGCCAGAGGTAACAGAAACACCAGTGGCCTGATCTGAGGCAGATGACCCAGACTGGGCTGGGTGTGGGGATTGGAGGTGGTTTCACAGGGAAGGAGGACCATAGAGCCATAGGAGAGAACAGAAATGCGGAGAGCTGTCGGGCCTGCAGGATTTCAGGGAGATGGAGAGGTTGGGAGGGATGGGCCAGTTGACAGGGATAAGGACGTTGATTGGATGGAGCGGTTTATACAGGCAGGAATGTTTCAGGCGAATCGAGCAGATTACAGTGATAAAGTGGGTTGTATAGACTGGAGGAACAAATATAGATATGGAGGGTAGTCCTGGCTGAAGATGTTTACAGATACAGGAAGGTTTAGGCTCTGCAGGTGAGCTAGATATGAAGGGTATGGTGTCTGACAGATTTACCAGAAGGGCAGTAATTTTGGTTGGAGACAGTTTCACAGATAAGGGAGCATTAGTAACCATCTCCAGAATGGTCAAAGTGGGAAGGGTTGTAGGGTATTTTCCCTTCACACTAACAGGGACATACTGGATTCTTGAGATCACACTTTTAAAAGCCTCCCATTTGCCAGTTATTCCTTTTCCATCAAACAGACTGACCCATGATTTGGACGTGCCGGTGTTGGACTGGGATCGGCAAAGTTAAAAATCACACAACACCAGCTTCCAGGTGCAATCGGTCTATTTAGAGGCACTGGCTTTCGAAGCACTGCTTCTTCATCAGGTGGTTGTGGAGCACAGTCATAGGACACAGAATTTATAGCAATTGGATGGCAGTGTCATGAAATGAAGTATTAAACAAGTTTTGATTAAGTCTTTCATCTTTTGAATGATCTCCAGCGCTTCTAAATCAAGCGCTTCCACACACAGTGGGTTCTCGATTATCCAAATATCAATTATCTGAATATCGGATTATCCAAAGGAGAACTCGAGGTCCCGATAGAAACATTACATCAAAGAGCTGTTTGAACCCTGACTATTTTTTTTTTGTTCACACTGATTAAAACAGATCTCGGCTTACTGAAATACTGCCGAGAACAGCCCTGGATATTGAGCCCACGTGACATCTCCAAATGACTGACCTCCCATCCTCTCTGGCTCTCCAGATGTAGACTGGAGATCTGCATAGGGCTAAATCCTAAATCCCCCTTCCCCAGATATTCTCTCGAACATTGTCCAGCACAGGGCAGACGTGTAACTTTTCAAAATGTTGAAGGAAAAGTTATGTGTGTGGCTATGTGCGCATGTGCGCGTGCACTATTTGGAGACTTACCCACCAAAAGCAGTAGCTGTCTTACTGTTGGTGTCCGCTCTGGCTGCCCAGGAGGGGGAGGAGA
>NW_025163113.1:0-1590 GCF_004010195.1 Chiloscyllium plagiosum
ATGGTGTCCCCCAGTCCTCACTTATCACCCCACTAACCTCCCACATCCAAAGGAGTGTGAGCTGCCATTTTCATCACCTCAAGCAGGATGGCACAACCAGAAACATTCTTATTCCCTCCTTTGTCAGCATTCTGCAGGGTCTGTTCCTTCCAGGGCACCCATGTTTACTCCTCTTCCATTCTTAACAGAAACCCACATCCCCACAGCACCTTCCCATGCAATCGCAGAAGGTGTAAGTTCTACCCATGTACCTCCTAACTCCTCACTGTCCAAGGCCCTCGACATTCCAGGTGAAACAGCGATTTACCTGCACTTCATTCAGCTTAGTCTACTGTATTTGCTGTTCACAGTGTGGTCTCCTCTACAGTGAGGAGCCGAAATGCAGTCTAGGTGACCACGTTGCAGAACAGCTATGCTCCACCTATAAAAATGACCCAGTGCTTTCAGTTGCCTGCCATTTCAATACACCACCGTTTTCCATGCCAACATTTCTATCACAGGACTATAGCAGTGTTTCACTGTGCTTCAAGTGCAAGCTCAAAGAACAGCAACTCATTTTCTGCAACCTCTGGGACTCAACATTCAGTTCCTTAGAACCTTATTCCATGCTTCCATGTTTTTACTCATCCCTATATCCAGTCCTGTTATGACATTGATTGCTTTTTGCACTGTCACCCATTTTCACCCCCTCTTGGGCTTATTATGATATTACATGGTTTGTTTTCAGCATAAACTACCCATTCTGTGCTCTCCTCATCATGACTTATTCAGCTTCGCTTCTGTCCTGGCCAGCCATCCATGATCCCCTTGTTTACTTAACCCTTTCACCTCTCTCTGTCTCCCTTTGTTTCACTGTCATTCTCTCTGTCTCTGTCTCTCTTGCTTACGCTCTCACACTTTCTTTTTTGCTTTCTTGCTTGCTATCTTTCTAGCTTTCTTTCTCTGTGTCTCTCAGCTCCATCTTCACCTACCTGGTGTCCCACCCCTCACCCGTCAACTCCTGCATCCCACTCCCAACAACTAACCTTGCCTTCAGTCTAAGTACCATTTTTTTCCCAGCTGCTATCAATTCTGATGAAGATTCAGTGGTCTTGAAATGATAATTCTGTTTCTTCCCACAGATTCTACCAGACTTGCTGAGTTTCACCAGTAATTTGTTTTCGTTTCAGGTCTTCAGCATCTGTAATTCTTTTTGTTCGCACTGGACCAGGTTGCATCAATTGTGCTTTTCACTTGCTGTATTTGGGCTCACTCATTCTGAGTCTACCTGGATGCTCAGAGCACTTCTGGCTTGCATTGTCCTACCTTGCCATTTTGCACTTTGCCATGTCAGCCAGAGGTACCAGGCCCATATTACTGCTGTCTTGCTGTGTCGTTTAGTGTAAGCTCAAAATCTCAGAACCTGGTCACAGTGGTCAGTAGGTTTCAGTAAAATGCCACTGGGGAGGGAGTTCCAGAATTTTGACCCAGCACTACTGAAGAAACATTGATATATTTCCAAGTCAGTATGGTGAATGGTTTTCTGGAGCAGACCAAACTCCCTTCAAACATATCAAGGAACTGAGGAGAAAGTGAGGTCTGCAGATGCTG
>NW_025163114.1:0-1590 GCF_004010195.1 Chiloscyllium plagiosum
ACAGGCTGCTCCATCGCTGCAACACTGAACTGAAATGAGAAAATCCCGGATGGATTGATTAATGAGGGAATTTTATGGATGGATGGATTTGGGTGAAGGGATATTTCAGCACATTCTTCAGCTGCTGCCTGAACTTAGTCTGGGTCACGGCATAAATCACGGTGTTTGTGCAGCAACTGAGGAGCTGCAGCATGAGGCCCAATTCCTGCACAAAGGGATGGAGTTCTGCAGACTGATACCCAATCCAATACATTCGGTACCATATAGAATACGCCATTAACGCGGACCATAACAGCATGAAATTGGCCGTGATTACAAACAGTAAAGTGATGGATTTTTTTCTGTTTCTCATTTCAGTTTCAGACTGAGCGTCCCCATTAGTGTTAGCCCGGAGTCTCTTTCGGGCTCTGCTGGTCACTAAAATGTGCCTGACGGTGAGAACATTGATCAGCAGAATCAGGAGAAATGGGACACACGGGGTTAGAATGTTATGGAGGAACTCGATTGAGGCCCAGACACTGGAGAAAAAAACAGTGCTTGTTATATTACAAAACCAGGGGATGTTCCCTAGCCGATAATGAGGTAAGAGGATAAAATACCAGAAAATATTCATTAAACAGCTCAGCACAGTCACTGCTCCTAGAACCACAGCCGCCGTTTTCTCACTGCAATATTTACTTTTCAGCTTCTGGCAACAAATGGCCACAAACCGATCAAAGGTGAAAGTGACCGTGAACCAGACAGAGCAGTCAGTGGCTGCATAAACAGGACGGCGTGGATATTACACACGGGGATGGAGTGCCTAAGGAAATCAAACTGTTCCCAATAAACAATGGGAATGTGTCTCAGGATCAGGTCGAGGATAATGACCAGGAGATCCGCCGCTGCCATGGCCCCCAGGTAACGTCTGACACATGGAGACAATCCACAATCTTTATAAAGCAGGACGTAGATGGTCACTACGTTAACTGTGAGGAAGAAAAACAAACCCATTATCCATCAGCCTGGAGGCAAAGGGACCAGTTTGATCGGGGACCCAGTGAGATTTTCAAATGTGTCCCTGCATTCAGGGATTTGTTAAAATAATTGGAGCTGAAATAACAAACGAGAGAATATGAATTACTGACAAAAATGTGACATAAACCACAAGAAACTCTCCCTCCCCAAACACACAGAGACAGATGCATAAGGACAGATGGTTTCTAAAACATTCCCACATACACAATTACTCGAGAGTAGACACAGACCACTTCTTTCCAGTTCCTAATACGGAGGGTGAAAACGTTGCTGTCCTGACGGATTCTCTCCCAGGTAACTGAAGATAAACAGAGTTTAGGAATTTCTGTATTTTGGTCTAAATTGTGGTCGATCCTGTTTCGTGAAAAATGTAAACACAGGTTAAATGTATTCACCCCTTGAAATGCCTGAGGTAACATCTGAAGAGTGTTTCCTTCTCCCTGGAATGGGATCTCTTCTTTTGGAATTTTATCGTTTGTTCAATTGGTCGTTCACAAACAATGTCAGTGTTCCGCGGAATGTCAGTTGGAGATAGAATGTTCCGGGGAATTTTCCCCAGCGACATCAGCACCA
>NW_025163115.1:0-1590 GCF_004010195.1 Chiloscyllium plagiosum
ATCCTCACTGTCACACACTGACATTAACCCTCACTGTCACACACTGACGTTAACCCTCACTGACACACACTGACACCAACACTCACTGTCACACACTGACACTAATCCTCTCTGTCACACACTGACACCAAAACCCACGGACACACACTGACACCAACACTCACTGACACACACTGACACTAATTCTCAATGTTACACACTGACATTAACCCTCACTGACACACACTGACATTAACCCTCACTGTCACACACTGACACGAACCCTCACTGACACACACTGACACTAACCCTCACTGACATACACTGACAGTAACATTCAATGTCACACACTGATACTCACCCTCACTGTCACACACTGACATTAACACTCACTGTCACACGCTGACATTAACCCTTACTGTCACACACTGACATTAACCCTCACTGACACACACTGACACCAACACTCACGGACACACACTGATTTTAACCCTCACTGTCACACACTGACACCAACACTCACTCTCACACACTGACATTAACCCTCACTGTCACACACTGACATTAACCCTCACTGACACACACTGACATTAACCCGCACTGTCACACACTGACACCAACACTCACTGACACACACTGACACCAACACTCACTGTCACACAGTGACACTAACAGTCACTGACACACACTGACACTAACACTCACTGTCACACACTGACACTAACCCTCACTGACACACACTAACACTAACCCTCACTGACACACACTGACATTAACCCTCACTGACACACACTTATATTAACCCTCACTGACACACACTGACATTAACATGCAATGTCACACACTGATACTAACCCTCACTATCACACACTGATGCTAACCCTCACTGACATACACTGACACTAACCCTCACTGACACACACTGACATTAACCCTCACTGACACACACTGACACTAACCCTCACTGTCACACACTGACACCAACACTCACTGACACACACTGACACTAACACTCACTAACACACACTGACATTAACCCTTACTGTCACACACTGACATTAACCCTCACTGTCACACACTGACACTAACACTCACGGACACACACTGACACCAACACTCACTGACACACACTGACACTAACCCTCACTTACACACACTGCCATTGACCCTCACTGACACACTGACATTAACCCGCACTGTCACACACTGACACCAACAGTCACTGTCACACACTGACACTAACACTCACGGACACACACTAACACTAACCCTCACTGACACACTCTGACATTAACCCTCGCTGACACACACTGACACTAACACTCACGGACACACACTAACACTAACCCTCACTGACACACACTGACATTAACCCTCACTGACACACACTGATATTAACCCTCACTGTCACACACGGTCACCAACACTCACTGTCACACACTGACAGTAACACTCACGGACACACACTGACATTAACCGTTACTGTCACACACTGACATTAACACTCACTGTCACACACTGACACTAACCCTCACTGTCACACACTGACATTAACACTCACTGTCACACACTGACACGAACCCTCACTGTCACACACTGACATTAATCCTC
>NW_025163116.1:0-1590 GCF_004010195.1 Chiloscyllium plagiosum
TTCTCTGGAACATTCTGTAACCGACCTTTCCTGCAATATTCTATGGCAGACATTCGACAGAACATTCCAGACACGACTTTCGTGGGAACATTCTCCCACCGATATTTCACTGAATTTGGTGTAGCCGACATATGCTGGAATGCTCCACACCGAAAATTCAGTGGAACATTCTATACCCGATATTCTCCAGAGCATTCTATACTTGGTATTCCTTGGAATATTCTGTAAATTACATTTTAAGGAACTTTCTAAACCCAATTCTGTAAATTACATTTTAAGGAACTTTCTAAACCCAAACTTCTCTGCAATTTTCTATACCCGAAATTCCTCAGGACATGCCATACACGAATATTCTTCACCTGACAATCCCCAGAATTTTCCATAACTGGCATTCTTCAGAAAATTCTGTGTCTGACCTTCTCTGGAACATTCTATACCCCACATTTAGGGAGTAATCTATCCTCGATAATATCTTAAACATTCTGTACACGCTATTCCATTGAAAGTTCGATGCCTGATATTCCCCAGTGCCATCCATACCCGACATTCTACGGAATATTCTATACCTGACATTCTGAGGAGTGTTCCGGACTTCCTATTCTCTGTCACGTTCCAGATCCGACATTCACTGGAACATTCTATATGCGACATTGCACTGAACATTGTGTAACCCAAATTTCCCCGGAAGTTCCATAGCTGACAATCCACAGAGCGTTCAATCCCTGACATGACACAAAATATTCCATACCCGACATTCTATGGAACATTCCATACAAGACATTCCAGAAAACGTTCCATTCCAAACATTTTCTGGAAAATGTCATACCTGACGTTTCCCAGCGCGTTCCATACCCGACATTCCCCGGAAAGTTTCATGCCCGACATTCCTGGAATGATCTATACCCGACATTTGCCGTAACTTTGCAAATCCGACATTCACAGGAACATTTTGTACCAGACATTCGGCGATATATCTTGTACCTGAACTTGGTGGGAAATTTCTATCTTAGACAATCTCTGGAACATTCCAGATCCGACAATCCCCGTAATATTCTTTCCCTGACATTTCACTGAGGTTTGTGTTATCTACATTCTCCAGAACATTCAATTCCCTACATTCCACCGAACGTTCCATACCCACCGTTTCCTTGAACACTCAATACCCAACCTACCACAGAACGTTCCATACCCGATACTCCCCCTGAGGTTTCATACCCGACATTCCAGAAATGATCTATGTCTACCATTCACCGTAACATTCCAAATCCGACATTCTCTGCAGCATCTTGTACCGGACATTCAGCGATATATTTAGTACCTGACCTTCCCTGGAACGTTCTGTAATCGACATGGTCTGAAACATTCCAGACCAGACATTCCCCGGAACAATCTGAAACATTCCAGACCAGACATTCCCCGGAACAATCTGAAACTGACATTCTCCGGAATTTTCTTCAACTGTTACTCTGCACTGAACATTGCCCATAATATTGTGTAATCCAACATTCCCAAGAACTCCCCGAAATTCTCCAGGACTTTCTATACCCAACATTTTCTGGAACACTGCCAAGCTGACATTTCCCAGAACAT
>NW_025163117.1:0-1590 GCF_004010195.1 Chiloscyllium plagiosum
CCATCTATTCCCATCACCACAGACATTCAATTGGAGCAGTATGTATTATCTACAGTAGAAAGATGCACAGTAGAAATTTACCAAAGATCCTCACACAGCACCTTCCAAACACACGACCACTTAGATCTAGAAGGGCAAAAGCATCAGATGCAAGGGAACATCACTGCTTGCAAGTTCCCATCCAAGTCACCAATCTATCCAGACTTGGAAGTATATCACTGTTCCTTCATTGTTGCTTGATCAAAATCCTGGAATTCCCTCCTTAGTGGCACTGTGGGTCAACCCGCAGCAGGTGGATTGTAGCAGTTCAAGAAGGCATGTCAGCTCGAGACTGGCAATAGATGCTGGCCAACCAGCAATGCCCACATCCCTCAAAATGAATTAATAAAAGAAAATGATCAATGAACAGGACTCATGGAATTGAAAATTGGGCAGTAGAGTTTTTTTATGATTGGTGATTTATGGAGGGTTGAACATGGCAGGACAACCAGGACAGTTGGAATAGTCAAAAGTAGAAGTAATCGACACTTAGAGGGGATCAGCAGCGGATGAGCCAAAGCAAGGCCTAATGGGAGTGATGCTATGGTTGTGGGTATCAGAAGTAGTCAGAATCTCATATCAGGATCAAATGTGGCATCACGTTTGTGCACCATTTGGTTCAGCCTCGTTGTCATGGAGTCGGCCAGAGAGTATGGTTTATTGACAAGGCTGAAGGCTGTGACTTGACCTTTCTCAATGTTTGGATGGGCAATAAATGTTGGCCCAGACATCAATGCCCATGATTAAATAAAGAATTACTTCAGGAAAAGTTCTACTCATTTCGTATTGGATGTCACACAAGCAGTCTGACAATTTGGATAGCATTGAGAGAAAGGGAGTTATCAGCAGATATGTGGAAACTGACTGCTTTTGGATTTTATAACTGAGAGTCTTTTCATGTAGAGGGTTGTGCATGCTTGGAACGATCTGCCAGAAGAGGTGGAAGCACGTACAATTATACCATTTAAAAGGCATTCTGGTGGATTCATGAATAGGAAAGGTTTAGAGGGCTATGGGCTAAATTACTTGGCAAGCTGTCTCAAACATAGAGTCATGCTGCATGGATATAGACCCTCCATCTTTTGAAATGAATCGAAAGGGGACTGAGCCTCAAACCATGCAAAGATAACAAATGAATAGTAGTCATTATAAAATATTTGTGGGATGAGTGAAGCAATTTGGGATAGTCAGACAATTTTTATTGTTAGTACAGACTACAAATTCAAAACCTCTAGCAACGGTTCACCTTCCAGATCCTCCACTCCACACTTGCAGCCATGCACCGCCACCTAACCTCTGTACAGTCAGCCCCCCAAAGGAGCCTTCCACATCCATCAGAGTTTCACCTGCACTTCCACAAATGTCATTTACTGTATCCATTGCTCCTGATGCGGTCTCCTCTACATTGGGGAGACAGGGCGCCTACTCGCAGAGCACTTCAGAGAACCTCTCCAGGACACCTGCACCAATCAACCCCACTGACTCATGGCTGAACATTACAACTCCCCCTCCCACTCTGGCAAGGACATGCAGGTCCAGGGTCTCCTCCAT
>NW_025163118.1:0-1590 GCF_004010195.1 Chiloscyllium plagiosum
GGCACTATATTCCAGACACTAACCCCTGGATAAATCCAGCCTCCCCCACACACTCAGGCATTCTGTTCCAGACCCTAACCCCTGGATTAATCCAGCCTGTCCCACACTCTCAGACAATGTATTCCAGACCGTCAACCCTGGATTGACCTGGTCTATTCCACCCTCTCAGGCACTGTATTCAAGACCCTAACCCCTGGATTATTCACACCTATCCCACACTCTCAGGCACTGTGTTCCAGACATACTCCCTGGATGAATCCGGCCTATCCCATATTCTCAGGCACTGTTTTCCAGACACTAACCCCTGGATTAATCCGGCCTATCCCAATCTCTAAGGCACTATATTCCAGACCCTAACACCTGAATTACTTCTGCCGCCAGCACACTCTCAGGCACTGTGTTCCAGATCCTAACCCCTGGATGAATCCGGCCTATACCACACTCTCAGACACAGTGTTCCAGAAACGAACCACTGGATTAATCTGTTTTATCCCACACTCTCAAACACTGTGTTCCAGACCTTAACACCTGGATTGACCTGGCCTACCCCACACTCTCAGGCACTGTGTTCCAGACCCTAACCCCTGGATTGATCCGGCCTATCCCACACTCCCAGACACTGTGTTCCAGACCTTAACACCTGGATTGACCTGGCCTACCCCGCACTCTCAGGCACTGTGTTCCAGACCTTAAACCCTGGATTAATCCGGCCTACCCCACACTCTCAGGCACTGTGTTCCAGACACTAACCCTTGGATTAATCCAGCCTATCCCACAAACTCAGACACTGTTTTCCAGACCCTAAACCCTCGATTAATCCGGCCAATCCCACACTCTCTGACACTGTGTTCCAGGCACTAACCCCTGTATTAAACCCACCACCACCATTCTCTCAAACACTGTATTCCCAACAATAAACCCTGGATTGACGCAGCCTATCATACACTCTCAGACACTGTGTTCCAGACCTTAACACCTGGATTAATCCGGCCTACTCCACACTCTCAGGCACTGTGTTCCAGACCCTAACCCTTGGATTGATTCAGTTTACCCCACACTCGCAGGAACTGTGTTACACACCCTAACCCCTGGATTGATTCAGCCTATCCCACACACTGTGACACTGTGTTCCAGACACTAACCCCTGTATTAAACCCACCACCACCATTCTCTCAAACACTGTATTCCTGACAATAAACCCTGGATTGAGCTGTCCTATCGTACACTCTCAGACACTGTGTTCCAGAACCGAACAACTGGATTAATCCGGCCTATCCCATACTCTCAGACACTGTGTTCCAGACCCTAACACCTGGATTGACCTGGCCTTCCCCACACTCTCAGGCTCTGTGTTCCAGACCCTAACGCCTGGATTAATCCGTCCTATCCCACAATCAAAGGCAATGAATTCCATACCCTAAACCCTGGATTATTCCCACCTATACCACACTCTACGGCACTGTGTTCCAGACCCTCACCCCTGGATTAATTCAGCCTCCCCCACACTCTCAGACACAGTGTTCCAGAAACGAACCACTGGATTAATTCAGCCTCCCCCACTCTCAGACACTGTGTTCCAGACCTTAACAC
>NW_025163119.1:0-1590 GCF_004010195.1 Chiloscyllium plagiosum
AAAGATGCAATTCCACATTGGAAGGGTTTAAGGGGAATTGATGGTTCAGAAAAATGTTATACGGATGTTTGTCAAACTTAGGAACTCTGACTGTATTGTGGCTGGAGTTTATTTTATCCTTTTATAGATTTGACACATTAACCCTCCCTCCCCACCACTACAGAAGCTGTTGGAACTGTTCAGTGTTTCCAGCGGCTTCTGTAATTATTTCAGGTTCCTGACGGGAGCAGTCTCTCACTTTTCGAACAAAACAAACCCATCCTTGTGCTGCAACCAATATTTCAATAAGAAATGGGAAGCAGCAGAGGGGAAAGCTTCCGAGATGCCGAGTAATGCTGTCCGGTTCCACACTGCAATTCACAGGAACCATCGCCAGGAAAAGCAAGGAGCAATCTGACAGATCCGGTTTTATCCCAGTGGCCTTCCTTTAAAAACCGATTTACAAACCACAACACTGTGATGGCCGGGAATCGAACCCGGGTTAACTGCTTGGAAGGCAGCTATGCTCACCACCATCACCCTGCTAGCAGCTCCCTCCCCATTCCCAAACACCCTTAACAAGGCTGTGATCATCACCAACTGGATTGGGGATGAAATCCAAACAAGAAATTGCTGGGGGGAGCTCAGCAGGTCTGACCGCACCAGAATTTGGGCGACAAGGTGGCTCAGTAGTTAGCACCAGGCTCCCTGGTTCAATTCCAGCCTCGGGCGACTGTCTGTGTGGGGTTTGCACATTCTCCCAATGTTTGTGTGGGATTCTTCCGGGTGCTCTGGCTTCCTGCCACAGTCTAAAAATGTGCAGGTTAGGTGAATTGACCTTGCTAAATTATCCATAGTGATTAGTCAGAGGGAAATGGGCCTGGGTGGGTTACTCTTCGGAGGGTCGGTGTGGACTGGTTTGGCTAAAGGGCCTGTTTCCACACTGTAGGGAATCTCATCTAATCTCATCAGAAGCCATCAGTTCTGAACCAAATCCAAAGGGTTTGGGAATTTGGTTCATTAAACAGCTAAGAGCTCAGGAAATGTGAGCAGGAGGAGACTATACAGCCTGTTTAAACTGTTCAGTCTGTTCTGGCAGTCAATCCAATCAGAGCTGGTTTGAGATTTCAAATCCGGTTTCCTACCCACTCCCCATATCCCGTGACTCCCTGAGACCCCGGCAATCTGTCTATTCCAATCTGAAATGTAGTCAGTGAGGGAGCATCCACAATCCTCAGGGAGAGAGAATATTAAAGACTCAGAGGCCTTAGAGTGAAGCGCTGTCTCCTCATCTCAGTCCCAAATAACCTGCCCCTTACCCTGAGAGGGTGGCAATCAAACCCGAATGATTGCGGATGCTGTAACATTAACGCTGATTTCTCTGCACAGATGCTGCCTGACCTTCTGAGCTTTTCCATCAACTCCTGAGACTGTGTTATTGTGTTTCAGATCCCAGACCCACAGGATTAATTTCTCAGCATCTACCCTCTCAAGCATCTTCAGAATCAGATATACTCCAATGAAATCGTCTTACAATTTTCTCGAATATAGACCCAATTTATTCAGAAGCTCAGCACGGGAGCACACGGGTCCCAAATACTGAGCTTTATT
>NW_025163120.1:0-1590 GCF_004010195.1 Chiloscyllium plagiosum
TCTCCTCCCGGTGCGGTGTTCCCCAGTCTCCCCCGTCTCCTCCCGGTGCGGTGTTCCCCCGTCTCCCCGTCTCCTCCCGGTGCGGTGTTCCCCCGTCTCCTCCCGGTGCGGTGTTCCCCGGTCTCCCCGTCTCCTCCCGGTGAGGCTGCCTGTCCTTCCTTTGCCGACACCCATTGCGCAGGAGTGAAGGCCCTTCGGCCCATCCTGCTCCCTCCGGTCACAAGCCATCTCATGTATTCACTTCCCAGCATTTGTGCCACAGTCTTATCGAGTCGTGCAGCACGGGGAACAGACCCTTCTGCCCAACTCGTCTGTGCCGACCCGATCTCCCAAATCAATGTGGTCCTGTTCGCCCGCACTGCGGCCCTGTCCCTCCAAGCCCTTCCTTTTGGTAGCCCCTTTTGGATGCCTTGTCACTGTACCAGCCTCCACCACTTCCTCTGGCAGCTAAACACGTACCACCCTGTGCGTGAGAAAAGTTGCCCCCCAACCTCCTATTAAATCTTTCCCGTCTCACCGTAAACTGCTGCCCTCTCGTCCTGGACTCCCCCATCCCCTCCCCACCCTGGGGAACCCATGTCCTTCATGATGTTATAAACCTCTATGAGGTCACCTTAGCCTTGGCATGGTAAGGGCACACTATGGTGGCTCAGTGGGTTAGCACTGCTGCCTCACAGCACCAGGGTCCCAGGGTCGATTCCAGCCTCGGGGCGACTGACTGTGTGGAGTTTGCACATTCTCCCCGTGTCTGCGTGGGTTTCCTCCGGGTGCTCCGGTTTCCTCCCACAGTCACAAAGATGTGCAGGTCAGGGTGGATTGGCCAAGTTAAATTGCCCGTAGTGTTAGGTAAGGGGTAAATGTAGGGGTATGGGTGGGTTGCGCTTCGGCGGGTCGGTGTGGACTTGTTGGGCCGAAGGGCCTGTTTCTACACTGTAGGGAATCTAAAGTAAGACTTTCTTAAATGTGATGCGAGTTTGTGCCTCCTCCAGGAAACTGAGTTCCAGATTCCCACCACTGGGATGCAAACATACTTTACTCCCCTCGAAACCTCTACCCCCTACCATAGCTCTATGCCCCTCCCGCCACCACCTCCTGGGGGTATTGACTCAACATCAATGGTTCCTTCCCATCTCCCCTAGCCACGGCCCTTGCCCAATTACACCCACCTCTCTCACACACTCGCATTCCCGCTCACAATCGCCTCTGCTTCCCACAGTCTGTCCCCAATCTGTTTCCGGGACCGAAACACTCCCGCCCAGGTCGCTAAAGTTCCTCCGCGTTTCCCCCCCCAGGACCCTCCCATCCCTCTGCTGATGTGGCTCACCCCACGTTTTACTGGCTTTTAATCACCACTCTGAGCTGCGCGCAAAGTTAAAAGTGAACAGCAGTTTTCCAGAAACAGCAGTTTGCAGGGGGCAGGAAGACCAAATCCCACTGTACCCTCGGTTTGCAGGGGGCAGGGGCAGTAAGACCAAATCCCACTGTACCATCAGTTTGCAGGGGGCAGGGGGCAGGGGCAGTAAGACCAAATCCCACTGTACCATCAGTTTGCAGGGGGCAGGGGGCAGGGGCAGTAAGACCCAATCCCAC
>NW_025163121.1:0-1590 GCF_004010195.1 Chiloscyllium plagiosum
TAAAAATTATAGAGGTAAAGGACTTGAAACAGATCATCGAAATAGAAACTGGGTACAGGGATGCAAATGCCTGGGTTGAATGGGTAAAGTACACTGTAAAACGTCTGAACAAAAGCAATTGCTGTGCATGTGCCTCCGGTAAGCCAGTGGCCAGGTGGTTCCCTTTCCGCTCGGGTGGAAGTGAGACAGGAAAGGCATGAAATGTATGATAGCCATGTCTCAGGATGAAACTGCATGGAGTGATAGGAATTGTACCTCCCTATCTCTGATGTTCCCTCCCTTGGAGAAGAAATATATACAAGATCCCCCCTCCCCCCACATTTTCCGCCGCAGTTGGAAATCACACGTCGTGTGTGCGTCGACAAGGTACAAGTCGGTCGAGAGATTTGGGGGAACTGAAATTATGTACAGAGATTAAGAATGTTACCGAAACGGAGAAGGGAGGAAACTACTCAGCACTAAAGGCTCCCCGAGCGGATCTGTGGTCGTACTGTGGAGGCAAAATATTGAGACCCATGCTACCTCCAGATTGGAGAGGGATATATGCAATTGTACAATTGGCAATTCCAGTTACCCTGGCATTTGAGAAGGAAAAGATAGTGGTGGAAAAAGGGAAGGGGTAAGAGATTACTGTTAGATACTTTTTTTGATGACAGGATTTATCTTGATTTGGTAGGAGTTCCTAAGTGAGTACCTGATGAATTCAAGGCTCGTAACCAGATTGTAGCAGGCTTTGAGTCAGCTCTCTTTTGGTGGGTAACAATAAATAAAAATGTATATTGGATAAATTCCATCTCCTATAATCAACAGCGATTTATAAATTATACAAGAGATGCGGTTAAAGGAATTTCAGAACAGCTTGATGCGACAAGTAGGATGGCATGGGAAAACAAATAGCCCTTGAAATGATTTTAGCAGAAAAAGGGTGTGTGTGTGTGTGATGTTAGAAGGAAGCTGTTGCACCTTTACTTCTAATAGCACTGCACCTGATGGTTCAATTACTCGGGCCTAAAGGGGAATGACTACCTTAGGAGAGGAACTGGCTGAGAATTCAGGAGTAGACACATCTCTCACGGGATGGCTTGAATCATGGTTTGGAAAATGGAAGAGGGTGATGATTTCTATCCTTACTTCCCTGATAGTAGTAGTCGGGGTATTGGTGGCCATTGGCTGTTGTATCATACCCTGTATACGAGGACTCAGCCAAAGACTGATTGAAACAGCCTTGATGAAACAGATGCCCCTAAAAGGAATCAGACAGAGGAACTTTATTGACGAAATAATGAGGAGATGAGTGAAAACAAGATGGATGAAATCTCCGGAATGATGCTTGCGAATTTCGGGGACGATGTTTAAAAGAAAAATTGCAGAAGATAACGAATGGTAATTAAAGAAAAAGGGGAAATTGTGGGATGTGGGAGAAATAATGTTAGTTCTGCAATTCTATTTACTTATACAAAGTAAATGAACTCACACCAGTGTGTAATTGATTTAGCCAAGAGCTGAGTCAACAAGAATGCAAACTATGTGGAGTAAGTATATAATTGTTTTTGTATGAGCTAAAATTGTATGCCTGCATGAAACGTGATT
>NW_025163122.1:0-1590 GCF_004010195.1 Chiloscyllium plagiosum
AGAGTATCACACAGACAGTGAATCCCCGAGCATTACACAAACAGCAGGTCCCAGAGCATCACAGAGGCAGTGAGTCCCAGAGCATCATACAGGCAGTGAGTCCAGAGCATCACACAGACAGTGAGTCCCAGTGCATCCTACAGACATTGAGTCCCAGAGTATCACACAGACATCGAGTCCCAGAGCATCACACAGGCAGTGAGTCCCAGAGCATCACACAGACATCGAGTCCCAGAGCATCACACAGGCAGTGAGTCCAAGGGCATTCTACAGATGTGAGTCCCAGAGCATCACACAGACAGTGTGTCCCAGACTATCACACAGACAGTGAGTCCCAGAGTATCACACAGACAGTGTGTCCCAGAGCATCACACATACAGTGATTCCCTGAGCATCACACAGACAGCAGGTCCCAGAGCATCATACAGATAGTGAGTCCCAGAGCATCACACAGATAGTGAGTCCCAGAGCATCACACTGACAGTGTGTCGCAGAGTATCATACAAGCAGTGAGTCCCAGAGTGTCACACAGACAATGAGTTCCAAAGCATCATCCAGGCAGTGAGTCCCAGAGCATCACACCGACAGTGAGTCCTGGCATATCACACAGACTGCGGGTCCCAGGGCATCACACAGACAGAGAGTCCCAGAGCATCACACAGACAGTGAGTCCCAGAGCATCACAAAGGCAGTGAGTCCCAGGGCATCATACAGGCAGTGAGTCCCAAAGTATTGCACAGACAGTGAGTCCCAGAGCATCACACAGGCATTGAGTCCCAGAGCATCACACAGACAGTGAGTCCCAGAGCATTACACAGACAGTGAGTCCCAGAGCATCATACAAGCAGTGAGTCCCAGAGCATCACACAGACAGTGAATCCCCGAGCATCACACAGACAGTGAATCCCCGAGCATCACACAAACAGCGAGTCCCAGAGCATCACACAGACAGTGAGTCCCAGAGCATCACACATACAGTGATTCCTTGAGCATCACACAGACAGCAGGTCCCAGAGCATCATACAGATAGTGAGTCCCAGAGCATCACACAGATAGTGAGTCCCAGAGCATCACACTGACCGTGTGTCCCAGAGTATCATACAAGCAGTGAGTCCCAGAGCATCACACAGACAGAGAGTCCCAGAGCATCACACCGACAGTGAGTCCTGGTATATCACACAGACTGCGGGTCCCAGAGCATCACACAGACAGTGAGTCCTGGCGTATCACACAGGCAGTGATTCCCAGAGCATCACACAGACAGCGAGTCCCTGAGCATCACACAGACAGCGAGTCCCAGAGCATCACACGGTCAGTGAGTCCCAGAGCATCACACAGACAGAGAGTCGCAGGGCATCACACAGACCGGAGTCCCAGAGCATCACACAGACAGTGAGTCCCAGAGCATCACACAGGCAGTGAGTCCCAGAGCATCATACAGGCAGTGAGTCCCAGAGCATCACACAGACATCGAGTACCAGAGCATCAAACATACCGGAGTCCCAGAGCATCACACAGGCAGTGAGTCCCAGAGCATCACACAGACAGTGAGTCCCTGTGCATTCTACAGACAGTGAGTCCCAGAGCATC
>NW_025163123.1:0-1590 GCF_004010195.1 Chiloscyllium plagiosum
GAGGGAGGGACATACACAAACACACAGAGTGAGAGGGAAACGCACATAACCAGCAAGGGAGCGACACGCATACACACAGGGAAGGAGTGACACGCAGACACACGGCGAGGGGGAGGGCATGTGCACAGAAATTGAGCGGGGGCACGCACACACAGCGAGAGGGGACACGCACAGACATGGCGAGGGAGGGACACGCACACACAGCAAGGGGGGACAGGCACTCACACAGCGAGGGGCGATGCGGACACAATGGTGGGGATATGCACAAAGAGCAAGGGATGGACACACACTCACAGAGCGAGGGAGTGACACGCGCACACACAGCAAGAGGCACACACACACACAAAGCAAGGGAGGGACAAGCACACACACACAGCAAGGGAGGGACACGCACAGTGTGGGAGTGACACGCATACACACACACACATACAGCGAGGGAAGGACACTCAAATACACTGTAAAAGGGTCACACATACTCACAGCAAGAGGGGACACGTACACACAGCGAGGGATGGACACGCTCATGCTCAAGCATACAAACACAGACCCACAGCGAGAGAGGGGCACGCACACACAAAGCCAGTGAGGGACATGGACACACACAAACACACACACAGCAAGAGAGGGACACGCGTACACACAGCGAGGGATGGACACGCTCATGCTCAAGCATACAAACCGCACACACAGTGAGGGATGGACACGCTCATGCTCAAGCACACAAACACAGACCCACAGCGAGAGAGGGGCACGCACACACACAGCGAGGGGGGAGATACATGATCACACAACTAGGGAGGGCCAAGCACACACACGCACACCAAGAGGGACACACACATACATACACAGAGCAAGGGGGGGAATTCACACATACACAGCGAGGGAGGGACACACCCACACACAGTGAGGAGGGACACACACACACAGAGCAAGGGAGGGACACGTACACAAACCGCAAGGGGGGACGTACACACACACACACAGAGCAAGGGAGGGACAGACACACACACAGCGAGGAAGGGACACACACAGAGCGAGGGAGGGACACACAGCGAAGGTACACACACACACAGACACAGCGAGGGAAGGACATGGACATACAGTGAGGGAAGGACATGCACGCGCACATACACAGAGAGTGAGGGACACACACACAGAGTGAGGGCGGGACACACACAGAACGAGGGAGGGACACGCTAAGACACGCAGCGAGGGAGGGAGCACAGAAATTGAGAGGGGGCACACACACGCAAAGCGAGGGAGGGACACGCACAAATACACACATAAACACACATCGATGGAGGGACACACACAAATATACACACACACACACACACACATATACACACACACACACACATCGCGATGGAGGGACATGCACATACACACGGCTAGGGAGGGACACACACAAAGCAAAGGAGGGACACGCAAACACACACACAGTGAGGGGGATACACCCAGACACACAGCGAAGGAGGGGCACACACACAAATAGCGAGTGAGGGACACGCAGTGAAGGGGGGACACACAAATACATACAGTGAGGATGTGACATGTACACACATACACACACACACATACACACACACA
>NW_025163124.1:0-1590 GCF_004010195.1 Chiloscyllium plagiosum
ATATTCCCTAACTGTCCTTACCTTGTCCAAAAATAGCAAACTGGTAAGGGGGCACCTTGCCTGGGAGACTGATATCTAGCCATATTGAAAGAGGGTCCCCACAAACCCAATCACTTACGTAGGTCAAAAGCGAGCTTAATTGGTAATTTTTAATGTCTGGAAGGTCTACTCCCCCCAATCTGTGAGGCAACTACAGTTTGGCTAATTTAATGAGGGGCCGTTTATGGTGCCAGATAAAGGAGCTGAACCAACTGTTCAGTCTCCTGAGTGTTTGTTTATTGAAAATTAGGGGGAGCATCTATGTAGGGTATAGCAAACGAGGGAGAATATTCATCTTAATAAGCGCTATCCGACCCAACCATGAGACTGGACGTGCCTCCCATCTTTAGAGATCTTGTTTAATTTTTTCAAATAATTGAGTAAAATTGGCTTTGAACAGCCAATCCAGAACTGGAGTAATGAATATGCCCAAATACACAAAACCCCCGTGACCACCTAAATAGGAATCTATTGTCACTGTCAAGAGCCAACTCTTTCGTAAGACTACCCATAGACATAGCCTCTGATTTAGCAAAACTAATCTTATACCCTGAAAAAGTGCCAAACGCGTGAATGCATTGTATCAGGCTAGGCACTGAAACTGCTGGATTTGTCAAGAAAATTAGAACATCATCTGCATACAGTGAGATCTTATGTAATTTTGACCCCACTTCTGGAGCTGATATATTGAGATCCCCACGAATGGCCTCTGCCAACGGTTCAATCACCAACGTAAAAAGTAATGGTGAGAGGGGACAGCCCTGCCGGCTGCCCCTAGAAATATTAAAGTTGCTTGATTGTACCCCCTTGGTAATGACCACAGCGAGAGGTACACTGTAGAGAACCTTTACCCATCTTATGAAAACTTCGCCCAGACCAAACCGGTCTAGAGTATAGAAAAGGTACGGCCACTCAACTCGGTCAAATGCTTTCTCTGCAACTAAAGAAATCACCAATCACTGTATTGACTGCTGTTGGCATGTTTGAATTACGTTAAGCAGCCTCCTAAAGTTATTGGAGGATCTGCGACCCTTTATGAAGCCCGTCTGATCCTCTTTAATAATAGAAGGTAACACAGTCTCCAGCCTTAACGCAAGAGCCTTGGAAAGGATCTTAAAGTCCACATTTAAGAGCGTGATGGGCCTGTATGAAGCACAGTCTTCCGGATTCTTCCCTTTTTTAAGGATAAATGAAATATTGGCCTCTCTCAGAGATGGTGGGAGACAAACATGACTGTATGAACCATTAAACATATTCAGCATCGGGCCTGACAGTATACTTATAAATTCCTTATAGAATTCACTAGGAAATCCATCAGGACTGGGCGCCTTTGCACGCTGAAGCTGCCTCACAGCTTACTGCACTTCTTGCTCTGATAATGGGGCATTGAGAAAGGACTGTTGTTCGGGAGTCACACCCGGGAGCTTCAGATCTCTAAAAAAAGGATTCAATTTTGGCCTGCTTCTCCTCACAATTCTCAGACTGATATAATTTAGAGTAGAATCTCTGGAATGCTGCATTAATCTTTTTAGAATCACATGTTAAGTTCCC
>NW_025163125.1:0-1591 GCF_004010195.1 Chiloscyllium plagiosum
CGCTTTTCCAGCAACACATTTTCAGCTCTGCATCCTGTCGTGCTGCAGTATCCCTCTATACTATCGACAACACCTCCAACCTTTGTGTCATCTGCAAATTTACTAACCCACTCCTCAACCTCCTCATCCAAGTCATTTATAAAAACTACAAAGAGCAGAGGCCCAAGAACAGAGCATTGCGGGACCCCACTCAACACTGACCTCCAGGCAGAATACTTTCCATCTACAACCATTCTCTGCCTTCTGTCAGCCAGCCAATTCTGAATCCAGATATCCCTGTACCCCATACTTCCTGACTTTGTGAATGAGCCTACCATGGGGAACCCTACCAAATGCCTTGCTGAAGTCCATATACACCATATCCACTGCTCGACCATCGTTGACCTTTCTTGACACCTCCTCAAAGAACTCAATAAGATTTGTAAGGCATGACCTGCCCCTCACAAAGCCATGCTGACTGCCTTTAATCACACTATGCTTTGCCAAATATTCATAAATCCTATCCCTCAGATTTCTTTCCAAAACTTTGCTGACCACAGACATAAGACTGATTGGTCTGTAATTGCCAGGGATTTCCCTACCACCCTTCTTGAAAACAGCAACATTTGCCTCCTTCCAATCCTCCAGTACGACTCCTGTGGAGAGTGAGGAGGCAAATATTCTCGCTAGCAGCTTAGCAACCTCCTTTCTCGCTTCCCGGAGCAGCCTAGGATAAATCTGGTCTGGCCCTCAGGACTTATCAATCTTAATGTTTTCCAAAATTTCCAGCACATCAACTTCATCAATCTTGATCTGGTCAAGACTGTATACCAGCTCCTCTAAGTTTTCATTTACAACAAGTTCTCTTTCCTTGGTGAAAACCGAAGCAAAACACTCATTTAGAGCTTCCCCTGTCTGCTCAGACTCCACGCACAAGTTCCCTCCGCTATCCCTGATCAGCCCTACCTTCTCCCTGATCATTCTCTTATTCCGCGTGTCTGAGTAAAATGGCTTTGGGTTCTCCCTAATCCTTCTTGCCAAGTGTTTTTCGTGCTCCCTCCTGGCTCTCCTCAGTCCATTTCTGAGTTCCTTTCTAGCAAGCCTATAACCCTCTAAAGCTGTGCTAGATCCTTGCTTCCTCCACCTTACGTAAGCTGCCTTGTTCCTTTTGATGAGACGTTCCTCAGTTCTTGTCATCCAAGGTTCCTTAATCTTACCCCTCCTTACCTGTCTCAGAGGAACAGTTTTGTACATCACTCGCAAGAACAGCTCCTTAAATAGTCTCCACGTCTGCTGTGCCCTTTCTGTGGAACAATTGCTCCCAGTCTGTACTTCCCAACTCCTGTCTGATAGCGTAATAATTTCCTTTTCCCCAATTAAATATCTTCCCTCGGTAACTGCTCCTTTCACTCTCCAAGGCAATGCTAAATGTGAGGCAGTTATGATCACTTTCACCAAAGTGCTGTCCCACCATGAGATCTGACACCTGTCCTGGCTCATTACTGAGCACCAAATCCAAAATTGCCTCTCCCCTCGTCAGTCTGTCTACAGAGGGGAGAGGGTGTGGGGGTGGGACAGGTGTTTGTGTTGGGGGAGGGTGGTGAGATGGTAG
>NW_025163126.1:0-1591 GCF_004010195.1 Chiloscyllium plagiosum
CAAACACGATGGGCTGAATGGTCTCCTTCTGTGTTGGTTTGTTTTATGATGACAATAGTCAGGAATACATGCAGGATGTCACTCTCTCTGTCTCTCTCACACACATGTGTGTGCATGCACGCGCACACACACACACACTCATGCACACATGCTCACGGACATACACACACTCATACACATAAACAGAGATACACACACACATGCACACATTCAAACACACACACACATACATTCACATACGCATATGCACAAGCACACATTCACACATAGACACTTAGTCATACACACACATACACACTCACAGATACACGCATACATAGACATGTAGACATTGACACACATTCACATTTACATAGACACATAGATATATGCACACAGATATACACACACACACTCAGACACAGAAACTCACACTCACTTGCTCTCACACAAACATATATACAGTCTAACCTCCACGTACACTTTCAAAAACTCACACTCACTCCCTTGTACACAGACACACCCATATTCAGATGTGCATAAACACAGATTCACACACATACTTGCACCAATATGCACACTTAAAAGACTGGAGTTAAAATATACATTTTAAACTTTTTATATGAAAAGTGCTTCTCTCAGGAATTGCGCAATAAAACTGAACTGGATGATGGATTACTGACCGAATGAGTTAAATTCTACCTTGGTTACACAGAATTTGAAGATTTGTAACAATGTTTTGTGGATTGCATTACATAAATCTGTCTGTTTAGAGTTAAGACCATCAGTTTATGGAAACTGAAGAAGTCAATTCTCTTCGTGCAGGTTTTTTTTTGTTGTGTTGTGAACCACATTTTGAGACTCCATCCATGATATTATGAATTTTTAGAGTTTCCTACCTCAGGGAGCTGTGGAGAATGAGGCTTTGAGTCTAACAGAGAGTACACAAAGGATCTGGCTGTTCAGCCCCTTTAGCAGGTTCTTACACCATTCAATGTGATCATGGATGACCCCTAACTGAACCCCATCAACAGGATTCTAAAATCTCTTATAGTCCTGAGGAAGGGCTCATATCCAAAACATCAATTTTCCTGCTCCTCGGATGCTGCCTGACCTGCTGTGCTTTTCCAGCACCACCCTCTTCGACTCTGATCTCCAGCATCTGCAGTCCGCACTTTCCTCTTACCTGCTATCTTGCCAATCCTAATGCAGGTTCAGAGGAGAGATAATTACTTTGATTCTTAATAGATCTGAAATCACTTCAGAATAATATTGTACTGATGACCTTGACTAATTCACACACATTGGCAAGTAACATTGAGGAACATCCAATAGACTATGTATTGTTCATTACTAGCAGTGTAACATGCCTTTTCATAATGAAAGCACTTAGAAAGCTTTGGAATTGTGGTAAAGACCCAGTAGAGTTGCATTGTGAAATACAATTAGGCTGAGTTGAATCTGTAAAATTTGGCTGCTTCTATTTTGTCAATTAACCATTTATTATAAAATCCCATCAATGATGTTTTCTTATTTTCTTTTGCTCTTTCTCTCCTTTTTCCATTCTCAGTCAATCATGGTCATAGGAGAAAGTGAGGACTGCAGATGCTGG
>NW_025163127.1:0-1591 GCF_004010195.1 Chiloscyllium plagiosum
TCAGTTTACCTTGGAATACAGTGTTGGAGGTCAGGCACTGTCTTCCAAATCATTTTTTTTAAATCAAGTGAATGTTTAATATTTGTATAAATTACTGATGTATTTGTGTGAATTACTGATGGTGGCATGGTGGCTCAGTGGTTAGCACTGCTGATTCACAGTGCCAGGGATGTTAAATGCAATTCCAAATTCAGGCGATTGTTTGTGTGGCGTTTGGACATTGTCCCCATGTTTTTGGGTTTCCTCAAGTTGCTTTGGTTTCCTCCCGCAATCTAAACATGTAAAGTATAGGTCAATTGGCGATGCTAATTTGCACATATTGTTCAGGGACATGTAGTTTTGGTGCATTAGTCAGGGGTAAATGTCGAGTCAAGGGGAATGGCTTTGGGTAGGATACTCTTCGGAGAGCCGGTGTGGACTTGTTGGTCCGAACATCCAGATCCAACACTGTCGGGATTCGGTGTACCACACATCAGTGATTGAAATTGGTGGGTGTTAGATTTCTAATCACAAAGTTCAGTAATCTGTTCAGAATTATCGATTGGAATTTGGATAAACACTTTTATTCTGTTTTCTTTTAACAGCCCAGCAGATAATGCTAGTACTCGTGTGTACGCAATCTGTACATTCAGAAATGATTCTGATCTTCAGGAGGTGAACAGAGTTATCGTGTACCGAACATTCCGAGACAACACCGAGAATATATCTACATTAGGACAACATACATTGGACAATAACAGCCTCTACGTAAATGGTATTTCCATTTAAAGAGATATGATGTTCATACTTTTTCACTGTGTAATTTGGATTGAATTTAGCAATGATTTTTAAAACTGCAAATGTATTGAATTCTATGTTGAAGGCTTTCCACCTCACAGATAACAATCTAAACACATGACTTTAATCTTACAGGTTACCATGAAACAACTCCTTTACCGAGTAAGTAGTATTCATGAACCTTTGTTCTATTTGTATTTATTTCGATTAACATGACAAGATAGAAGAAGTTCCTTCCCATTATCTCTTTAAATATTATCAATGAGCTTCATGTTATTTCTGAAAGAGTGTTTGCATTTGCATCACCTGCATCCTAGTCTTCCCTATTAATCACTGTTTGGTGTCCTGAAATTGCTGACCTATGAATGTTCAACTCATAATTTTCTGTGAGGTCTTAATAATCTCTCTCTTAGACTTGAGGAATAATAGGACAATAACGGTGCATATAGTTGCACCAAGCTGACTGTACTGAAGCCAGAATTTCCTCCCAAGTATAAAATTTCACATCACTGATGGACACACAGAATGAAAACCATTTTAATTCCTCCATATCGATGAAATGTAATTCAAAAGCAGAGATGGTTGCATAATCTGCACCTATTCATCTTTTGTTTACAAAACAACATTGGCATCTGTAATGGGCAAACATGTATGTCTGTATTACAAGAAGATTTGACTGTTTGTAGGAGAACAAAGATAGTTATCTGGAATTAGCTCTCATACAAATGATGTTCTTACACCTTGTTCAATTCTCTGTCTAATATTTACCTTACGTTTGCTGATAGCGACATTACCAACTGTGACCACAACACAA
>NW_025163128.1:0-1591 GCF_004010195.1 Chiloscyllium plagiosum
GAATGGAGTCTGTCCCCTCATGGTTTGAACTGTCCTCTTATGTGTATATTGTGTTTGCACTGTATCTTATTGTGTAAGTTGTGATTGAATCTTGTGACTAATGCACCTAACACTCTGGCCAATTTAGAATGGCCAATTCACCCTGACCCGCACATCTTTGGACTGTGGGAGGAAACCCGGAGCACCCAGAGGAAACCCACGCAGACACGGGGAGAATGTGCAAACTCTTCACAGTCAGTCACCCGAGGCGGGAATTGAACCTGGGACCCTGGCGCTTTGAGGCAGTGCTAACTAGTGAGCCACCGTGACGCGTCCCGCACCCCCCCCCAAAATGGGTTTCCAAAACTGCAGACTGATCAACACTTGAGAGCTTCACTACCATCTCTTGTGTTTTATTTGGTGATACGTTTGGTCCAGTTCTCCACACTGTGCCCAGAAAGGGAGCTGGAACAAGAGGAGACTGATAGCAGACTCAGGACAGTAAGGGTAAGAGAAAGAACAGACAGGGAGAGGTTACTGAGCACAGCCGGACAGACAGACAGACAGTCTGAGGTGTGTGTTTTAATGTGAGGAGTATGACAGGAAAGGCAGATGAACATAGAGGTCGGATTAATATGTATAACTGTGATGTTGTAGCTATTACAGAGAGTTGGTTGAGAGAGGGACCAGTCTGGCAGCTTAACATTCTGGGATTGAGCTGTTTCAGGGGAGATACAGAGGGATGTAAACAAGGTGGGGAGTGGTGTTACTGATTGGGGGAGTATCACAGCTGTACTAAGGGAGACACTTTGAAGGGCCCATCCAGTGAGGGCGTATGGAGATAGATCAGGAATAGGAAGGGTGCAATCACTTTGATGGGATTGTACTACAGGCCTCCCAACAGCCAGTGAGTAATCGAAGAAATAGACATGTGGATAGATCATGGAAAATGGGAAAACAACAGAGGTGTTGTAGTCAGTGATTTTAACTTGTCCTAAATTGACTGGGACTCACTTAGTGGCAGGGGCTTGTTTGGGAGGAGTTTGTTAGGTGTGTCCAGGATAATACTTTGAAATAATATGTAAACAGTCCAAGAGGGAAGGGGCCATACAAGGCCTGGTATTGGAGACTGAGCATGGCCAGGTTATTGAAGTTTCAGTAGGGGAGCATTTCGGGAATAGTGACCATAATTGTTCAGATTTGAAGTTACTTTTGGATAAAGATAACCATAGACCTCGGGTGGAAGTATGAAACTGGGGGAAGGTTAACTACCACAATATTAGGCAGGAATGGGGGAAGGCAGATTGGGGGCAGCTGTTTGAGGGTAAATCGACATCTGGCAGTTGGGAATCTTTTAAAGGCCAGTTGATTCGAGTTCAGGACCAGCTGTTCCTGTGAGGATGCAGGATAGGGATGGCAAGATTTGAGAACTTTGGATGACAAGACTTTAGCCAAAAGGTAAGGGAAGCATACCTAAGGTTTAGAACATAGAACATAGAGAACATAGAACATCGAAAAGTACAGCACAGAACAGGCCCTTTGGCCCACGATGTTGTGCCGAGGTTTAATCCTAACGTGGAATATAGTAACAACCTACACACCCCTCAACTCA
>NW_025163129.1:0-1591 GCF_004010195.1 Chiloscyllium plagiosum
TGTGTAACTTTACTGGGATGTGTTTATTCAGCATGGGGAGGGTCACTCACAGTATATCTGAACTGGGATGTGTTTCTTCAGCCGGGTATGGGTTCACTCAGTGTGTAACTGTACTGGGAAGTGTTTATTCAGAACAGTGAGATTCACTCACTGTGTAACTGTACTGGGATATGTTTATTCAGCAGAGTATGGGGTCACTCACTGTGTAACTGTACTGGGATATGTTTATTCAGCAGAGTTTGGGGTCACTCACTATGTAACTGTACTGGGATGAGTTTATTCAGCAGGCTAAGTGTCACTCACCGTGTAACTGTACTGGGATGTGTTTATTCAGCAGGGTAAGTGTCACTCACCGTGTAACTGTAGTGGGATGTGTTTATTTGGCAGGGTGAATGTCACTCACGTTTTAACTGTAGTGGGGTGTGTTTATTTGGCAGGGTGAGTGTCACTCACAGTCTAACTATGCAGGGATGCGTTAATTCAGCAGGGTTAGGGTCACTCACTGTGTAACTGTACTGGGATGTGTTTATTCAGCCGGGTATGGGTTCACTCAGTGTGTAACTGTACTGGGATGTGTCTATTCAGAACAGTGAGATTCACTCACTGTGTAACTGTACTGGATGTGTTTATTCAGCAAGGTATGGGGTCACTCAGTGTGTAACTGTACTGGGATGTGTTTATTTAGCAGGGTGAGGGTCACTCACTGTGTAGCTGTAATGGGATGTGTTTATTCAGCAGGGTGAGGGTCACTCACTGTGTTGCCATGCTGGGATGTGTTAATTCAGCAGAGTGAGGGTCACTCACCATGTAACTCTGCTGGGATGTGATTATTCAGCAGGGTGAGGGTCACTCACTGTGTAACAGTACTGGCATGTGTTTATTCAGCAGTGTATGGGGTCATTCACTGTGTAACTGTGCAGGGACGTATATATTCAGCTGGGTGAGGGTCACTCACTGTGTAAATGTACTGGGATGGGTTAATTCAGCAGTGTATAGGGTCACTCACTGTGTAACTGGACTGGGATGTGTTTATTCAGCATGGTGATGGTCACTCACTGTGTAACTGTACTGGGATGTGTTTATTCAGCATTGTAAGGGTCACTCAGTGTGTAACTGTACTGGGCTGTGTTTATTCAGCAGGGTGAGGGTGACTCACTGTGTAACTGTACTGGGATGTATTTATTCAGCAGTGTAAGGATCACTCACTGTGTAACTGTACTGGGATGTGTTTATTCAACATTGTAAGGGTCACTCAGTGTGTAACTGTACTGGGATGTGGTTATTCAGCAGGGTAAGGGTCACTCACTGTGTAACTGAACTGTGATGTGTTTCTTCAGCAGGGTGAGGGTCACTCACTGTGTCACTGTACTGGGATGTGTTTATACAGCAGGGTGAGGGTGACTCACTGTGTAACTGTACTGGGATGTGGTTATTCAGCAGGGTAAGGGTCACTCACTGTGTCACTGTACTGGGATGTGTTTATTCAGCAATGTGAGGGTCACTCACTGTGTCACTGTACTGGGATGTGTTTATTCAGCAGGGTGAGGGTCACTCAATTTGTAAATGTACTTGGATGTGTTTATTCAGCAGT
>NW_025163130.1:0-1591 GCF_004010195.1 Chiloscyllium plagiosum
TCGTGCACAACGAATTCGAATTTGGGCAATCAGATTATATTATGTCTCAAGATACCAAAATGCATTCGAATTTGAATTTTAATCGTTTGATGATATTAAACCAATTAGACGATTAGATGTTTTGGGGCATAAAATCGGGCACTTTAACCAGTTGCGAGAACGGCAAAGATCAGCCGACTACTAACTGAATAGCTCTTTGAAAGCTTCCTGCCCATCAGAGATTTGTGCGGCAGAAGGCCGAAGAATAGATGACACCGAAAAATCGACTGAAGAAAATTGGCAGAGGAAATCGACACCGAGAAAATAATAGAGGAAATTCGACAGAGGTATATCAACATCGAGAATTGAAAATGCTGGGTAGCTATGAAACGTGTTTTTATTTTTTTGTAAATCTCATATGGCGTTTTTATCAAACCAGTATTGTAGAGTGGGAGGTAACTGATATGTTTAAGAGTAAGATTTGCAAATAGTCGTTGTTTAATGTTCTTTATTTGGTCTTAAAGAATGAAATTATTAGTTTTGTTTTCTTGAGGTGGTGAAATTTGGAATATTTCTTTGTCTCTCCAAGTTTAACAGATTACGGTGCGAGGTGTCAGAATTCTGACTAAGCAAATTCTCCTTAATCAATTTTAACTAACCTCTCACATCATGCCTAAAACTGGTTAAAGTAGACTGAATTTGATCGATTCATGTCGTGCATTTCTGATTGCAATAAAGCACAAACGGTATTTTCTTACCCTAGTCACGTGGATAGTCTTCCCTCTAAGTACTTATCGTGGCATTTAATTTTCGATACCACCAATCTAGTGCTCGCTGTGCCTCAGGATGGTATGCGGTAGATTTAAATTGTTATATTGCGAGCTTTCCATAACTTAATTGAATACTGTTGTTGTGAGTTTTGACACTGATGTGATTGTATCGCTGTGGGTATTGCGTATCTTGTGAAAAATTTGAGTCATTCCTCAATTATTCAATGAGCTGTGATATTGCATCATGGAACGGCCTTTGGAAATCCATTCGACACAGCCATTTTTGTTAACAAATACTGAACCCACCTTTTGTTTTGGGTACGTGTGCGACACAAACAATTAAGACTCTTGCAAGAGGTAGTCATGTGTGAATTTGGTTTTCCAATTACCTGACATGTACGACACTGCTGGCAAAATGCGTACACTTCCTTGTGCACTCGAGGCTAATAAAAACGCTTTTTTTGATTTAGTTTCAGTTATTCGCACTCCTAAATGAACCATTCGAGGTAGCTTCTGTGCCACCCGCAAGAGCTCCTTTCCATAAACCACTGGCAATCGAATTTGATAAACTTCTGCACGTTACACGTCTGCCTGAATATGTGATGGTCTCCATTTGCCCATTAAGACATAATTTTAAAGATACAGGAATACATTCCGATTATTTTTCTGTGTATGAATTTTGATATGATTAATTTCAGCGTTCATATTTCTGCTGTAAGTAATTGAATTTATCTGAGCTATAGATATATGTTCAGTCATTTCCCTGCTCCTGAAGTGTTTCAAACGTCTGATCAAACCAAGTCTCTGCAAATGAAACGTCAATGTCCTTATCTGTGATCTAG
>NW_025163131.1:0-1591 GCF_004010195.1 Chiloscyllium plagiosum
CATTCCGTTGTCTTTCGCTTCGGCATCTGTTGATGAAATTGTGGGGTTATCCATTTTTGGCGAATACATTGTAGAGGTGTCCTACTTCCTCTTCAATGCAATTCTGGTGTACTGCAGTGTCGTGGCCACAAAAGGGCAGCAGACCAGAACTGCTAAAAGAGGAAGAAGAAAGTTTGTGAGAAGATTTGTAGCTCGGGTGCTCATTGCTGTGGTTCTGTTCGCCGAGCTGGAAGTTTTTGTTGCAAACGTTTCGTCCCCTGTCCAGGTGACATCCTCAGTGCTTGAGAGCCTACTGTGAAGCGCTTCTGTGGTGTTTCCTCCGGCATTTATAGTGGCCTGTCCCTGCCGCTTCCGGTTGTCAGTTTCAGCTGTCAACTGTAGTGGTCGGTATATTGGGTCCAGGTCGATGTGTTTGTTAATGGAGATTGTGGAGGAGTGCCATGCTTCTAGGAATTCCCTGGCTGTTCTTTGTTTGGCTTGCCCGATAATGGTAGTGTTGTCCCAGTCGAATTCATGTTGCTTGTCGTCTGTGTGTGGCTACTAAGGATAGCTGGTCGTGGTGTTTCGTGGCTAGTTGATGTTCATGGATGCGGATCGTTAGCTGTCTTCCTGTTTGTCCTATATAGTGTTTTGTGCAGTCCTTGCATGGGATTTTGTACACTACATTAGTTTTGCTCATGCTGGGTATCGGGTCCTTCGTTCTGGTGAGTTGTTGTCAGAGTGTGGCTGTTGGTTTGTGTGCTGTTATAAGTCCAAGTGGTCGCAGTAGTCTGGCTACAAGTTCAGAGATATTCTTGATGTATGGTAGTGTGGCTAATCCTTTGGGTTGCAGCATGTCCTCGTTACGTTGTCTTTCCCTTAGGTATCTGTTGATGAAATTGCGAGGATATCCATTGTTGGCGAATACATTGTATAGGTGTTCCTCTTAATCTTTTTGCAGTTGTGGTGTGTTGCAGTGTGTTGTGGCCCTTTTGAATAGTGTCTTGATGCAACTTCGTTTGTGTGTATTGGGGTGATTGTTTTCGTAGTACAGGACTTGGTCTGTGTGTGTGGCTTTCGTGTGTACCTTTGTGGTGAATTCTCCGTTTGGTGTTCTCTGTACCATCACGTCTCGGAATGGGAGTTGGTTGTCCTTTTCTTCCTCTCTCGTGAATCGGATTCCTGTGAGTGTGGAGTTGATGATCCGGTATGTTTTCTCTATTTCGGTGTTTTTAATGATTACAAAGGTGTCACCCACATATCTGACCCAGAGTTTGGGTTGAATTTGTGGTGAGACTGTTTGTTCTAACCTTTGCATTACTGCTTTTGCTATGAGTCCTGAGATCGGTGGGCCCATGGGTGTGCCGTTGATTTGTTCGTATATCTGGTTGTTGAATGTGAAGTGTGTTGTGAGGCACAAGTTCAGTAGTTTAAGTATGCCGTCTTTTTGATGGGTTCAACGTCCTGTTGTCTGTTATGTCTGTTCAGCAGGTTGGCTATTGTTTCTCTGGCTAGGGCTTTGTCAATAGAGGTGAACAGTGCTGTGACGTCGAATGAGACCATGGTTTCTTCCTTGTCTATGTGGATATTCCTGATGATGTCCAAGAATTCC
>NW_025163132.1:0-1591 GCF_004010195.1 Chiloscyllium plagiosum
CATTGTGAAATCAGAGAAAAGTGCAGCTGGGAATACAATGAGATGAGCCATGACCTTATTGACTGGTGGAAAAGTGTCAAAGTTCCGAATGGCCCATTCATGTCCGTTCCATTCAGCCCTTCGGTCCTGCTGTGCAGGAACAGATTGAGGCCACTCCGATGGTTTGGTGTAGTTTGGCAAATGTATTGGAAAATCCAGGCTAAGTCAGGCAGTGACCCCCCTCCCCTAATCCCTCTTTTCAGGCTTCTCCTCTCTGTCACTTCTGCTCCTGATGTCGGTCATGTTACAGGCCCAGATTCGCACTGAATACCGCTCCCATGCCCCACACAAGGTCAACTCAGACAAATCCTCTGCTGTCTCTGAATGCAACATTTTACATTATGACTTCCAGGAAAATCATCAATTATTTTCCAAAAACATAAATAAGAATGTAAGAAGTAGGAACCTGCGCTGTCATTCAATAAGAACATGGCTGATCTACTCCACGGCTCAACTCCACTTTCCTGCTAACCCCTTGCATCCCTCAACTTGCGGAAATCTCACAAACCAATCCACCCGTCTGTAAATACAATCAGTGACCCAACCTCCACAACTCTCGTGGTTAGGAAATTCCAGCCATTCACTGCCTTCTGAAAGAAGACATTTCTTTACATCTCAGTTTGAAATCGATATTCCTTATTCTGTATCTACATCCCTGACTTCGAGACTCTGCCCTGGTGTGGAATCAGATTCTCAACACCGACCTTGTCAAGCCTCCTCTGCATCTTGTCCGTTTCAGTAATAGCACCCTCATTCATTTAAACCACAATGAGTAATCACCTCAGCATTTTTGATGTATTCATTAATTCAATCCTTTCATCCCAGGAACCAGTCTAATGAACCAACATTTCTGCATCAACATGCTGACGTTATGTTTCAGACACAGAAACACGCCAATCCGTTCTACTGCTTTTTTGGGAGTCCTCTCCATTTAATAACACCTGCCTTTTGGTTGTCAGTGTCATCCTCAAACTCGAATGTATATCGCACTCAGCTTCCGCCGTCAGGAGCTGAGTGCAGCTCTTGTAAGCAGCTCTTGCCATCGGACTGATATTTTTGGTACTCCAGCAGATACATTTTTTTCATAAAGATCGATGAATCATGACTCTCCGATTTGTAAGTGTTTACCAAGTGTCATCCCATGCTAATGCATTATCCATCAGACTATGAACTTCTGTCTTGCGTAAGAACCTTTATTTTGTGATACCTTGTGGAAAATCTCAGGAAAGCCTCATGTCTACCAGTCCCCCTTTATCAAGGCCACTTGTTACATTCTCATGGTTTTCCAGAAAAACTTTGCATGATTTTACAGGCAAAATGTATTTCGCCTTTACCAAGACCATGCTGACTCTGTGTGAAGCTTTTCTAAATGCCCTGCAGTTCCTTCCTTAATAACAGACTCTCATAGATTCCCAGCATTAATGGTTAGGCTAAGTGATTCCTGCTTTCAGTCTAGCTCGTTTCTTGAAGACAGGCGCCACATTGGAGGGTCTCCAGATTCACTGGGTCACTCCTTTATTCCAGAGAGTTATGGAATATTTCACACAGAGCC
>NW_025163133.1:0-1591 GCF_004010195.1 Chiloscyllium plagiosum
AATTTTGCCAATCGAACCGGTGCTATATGGGCCATACGAAGTATCTTCAGCTGGATAGCCTGGGTTCTGTTACATATAGTAATTCTTCTAGCGTTTTCCCAAATATCATTCCATGTTTCTATAGAGATTTCTAGTCCCATATCCTAATCCCATGTTTAAGCAGATTATCCATATCTCCCGATACTTCATCATGTAGTAAATGATAAATAGTACTGACGGAAGATACCCCCACTGGTCGTAGGACACTACATTCTCTATCTGATTTATAAAGACTATCTAATAACGTAGTCTTCTTCTGTATATAGTCTCGAATTTGGAAGTATCAAAAGAAGTCTCCATTAGGTAATCCGAATTTCTGACACAGCTGTTCAATAGACATCAGGACCCCATCTTTAAATAGGTCCCCTAGACATGAGATACCCCTGGATCTCCAGAGTTTAAAAGTGGCATTTGTAAACCCCGGTTGGAATCCACATGCTCCCACTATCGGTGCATAGGGAGATGTTTTATGTGAATTACCCTCATTTTGTCGCATTATATTCCAAGCCTTAATTGTGTTTAGTATTATAGGGTTTTTACAATGATCTGTAATGATGTTCCTCTTGTCTGAAAATAAAAGTTAATAAGTGGGTATTTTAATTGAGAGGCCTCGATGTCCAACCAGATTGATTGTGGATCAGACAAGACCCAATCAGCTATGTAACTTAATAGGGAACTTAACTGATATTTCCTAAAATCTGGAAAGTCCAATCCTCCCCTTGCCTGTGGAAGCTGTAGCTTCTTCAGCTTAATGAGGGGCCGTCTATGATTCCAGATGAAGGAACCCAGCCAGCCATATAATTTACGTAGAGCCAGCCTCGGCAGCATCACTGGAAGCATTCTCATAGGATATAGGAGACGAGGCAGGACATTCATTTTAATTAGTGCTATTCTACCCAACCAGGAAACTGGAAGGTCTCCCCATCGCTGGAGGTCCTGTCTTATCCTTTCCAGTAAATGCACAAAATTAGCCTTATACAACTGACCAAATACTGGGGTGATAAAAATGCCTAAATATAAGAAGCCTTCCAGGGACCAACGAAAGGGAAAAAGGGATCCGTCCACTAAGTGGGGTATCATAGCAAGGCCACCCATTGGCATAGCCTCCGATTTTGAAAAATTAATTTTATAGCCTGAGAATGCGCTAAATGTATTAATAACTTGGATTAGGCGAGGTACGGACTTCAGAGGATTACTGAGGAATAGAAGAATATCATCTGCATAAAGGGTAATTTTATGTTTACCTGTACCAATCCTCGGGGCCGTTATATAAGGATCAGCTTGTATAGCTTCTGCTAGTGGTTTAATTATTAGCGTAAATAACAATGGCGAGAGAGGACATCCCTGACGGCAGCCCCTACCCACATTGAAGCTATCCGAACCGAATCGATTGGTAACCACAACTGCTTTGGGATCACTATACAATGTTGAGACCCATTTGGTAAACACCTGTCCACGCCAAACCTTTCCAATGTGTAAAACAAATATGACCATTCAACCCTATCAAATGCCTTTTCAGTGTCTAATGAAACTACTACTCCTGGTATCTTTC
>NW_025163134.1:0-1591 GCF_004010195.1 Chiloscyllium plagiosum
TGCTGGGCTGTCCATCTTACTCCGTCCCGGGGCGACAGGAACCCATTTCAATATTTTTCTCAACTCAGGGGCCATTGAGAAAAGCCAGTATTCCACTGACTGTAGATATAATTTCAATTTGTAAACAATAAAGACGTTCGTTAGTAAATGGCCAAAGTGCACAGTGAAATGTATTGTTGTTTGTCTTCATGTTGAAGAGGTTGAGGAGGAGCAAAACAGACTTATCCCCAAGCCCTGGTCCTCAGCGAACCGGAAGGGACCGGGATGGAGATCAGAAATTGGGTCTGAGTCACTCTGTCCTTCTTTTCAACTCTGGATCACGCACTCTGATCTTTCCTGCGGTGGAAATCATCTGTCTACCCTGTTGCACCCATCTCAATCTGATCGCATCTGTCTCTCACTCTCTCCCATTCTCCATCCCTCGCTGTACCTCTTCACCCTAGCCCCCTTTCTTGTACAATCTCAACATTTCCACTCGGCCTCTCTTTGTCCTAATTTCTTTCCTCCTTTCTCCTGTTGCACGCGCTCTCTTTTACTCCCCTCTCCATTTCACATTCTCTCTTCACCATTTTTTTCTATCCCTGTCTCTCAAAGTCCCCAGTTGCCCTTTTCGCCTCAACTCTTTTCTGTCTCCCTCACCTTCCACTTCACTCTCCAGCTGTCTGTACCTTTCTGCCATCTTTCGATCTCTCCGCCAGTTTCTGCCTTCTCTCACCTCCACATCGTCCTGCCCTCTGTCTAACTCCAGCCGCTCCACCAACATCCTATCTCTGGGCCAGAGGGATAGGGAAGGAGAACTTGAGAGAGTCTGTCAGAGAGGGAGGGAGAAACGGAGACAGATTCACTCAGAGCAAGAAGAGGGGAGGGATTGGAAAAAGGGTGATTGGGAGTGGGGAGAGAGAGGGTAGAGTAGAGGAAGAGTGAAGGTGTAAGTGATAGAGAATGCGGGAGGTGGGGAGAGTGTCTTTGTGCAAGGTGAGAGAGAGAATGGGAGTGCGAGAGCGAGAGAGGAGGAGGAGCCAGAGAGACCGAGTGGGTGAGGCAAAGAGAGTGGGAGGCGTAGACAGTGTGAGTCGAGAGAGACGGTGGGGAAGAGGTTACAGAGGGAGAGAGTGGGGAGTAGAGAGAGCAGGTGGGTTAGAAAGATTGAGTCGGGGGAAGAGACAAATTTGGAGAAAGATTGTGGTACGGATGAAGATAGAGAGATTGGGAAATGGGGGAGATAGAATGTGTAGAGAGATTGTGTGACAGGGGAATAGAGAGAAAGTGAATGGAAGGGGAGGAAGATACGGGAAGTGGGAGGGGGTGGAGAGAGAGAGTGTGGTAGAGAGAGAATAGGTGTGGGGTACAGAGTGATGGAGTGGACGGCGACAGAGAAAGAGTGGGAGGAATGAGAGAAAGAAAGTGGGTAGAGTGAGTGAGTGAGTGAGAGAGTTTGAGGGGGTAAACAGACAATGGGAAGGTGTAGAGAGTGAGAAATAGAGTGTGGTAGGGGATTGAGAATGAAAGGGAGAGAAAAGTCTCTCACTCTCTCCCATGTTCCATCCCTCGCTGTACTTCTTCACCCTAGCCCCCTTTCTTGTACAATCTC
>NW_025163135.1:0-1591 GCF_004010195.1 Chiloscyllium plagiosum
TCAGTGTCTGTAACTCTCCCTGTTTCTAAAATTCTCTCCATTCCCTACAATGCCGGATACATTCCAAAACAGTTCGATTCCCTGTAAAACATTTTGGGATACCCTTAAGATATAAAACAGAAAGTGCTTTATAACTGCCCACTCTCTCCGTTTAAATGAGGATATTCAGTGTATTTCTGCTACATTTATATTGTCCGTAAATCACACAGAACATTCACACCCAGGGACCGTGAACAATCCGGAAGGTCCATGAAGTCTCGGTCTTTATGGCAGGCGATTGGCCATCGACAGTAAGGAAGCCTTCCTGTGACTGTTTCACTGAGACAGCATCAGGAATCCTGTGGCCCACTTTGACCCTCACACTGACTGTTCATCGTCTCTGCAGATAAAACCACATTTTCAAGATGCAGGAATGTGAACGAAAACAGCTACTGATGTGCATCCCCAATGTAATCACTGATACTTTTCAGGGCGAGGTTTTCAGGAGGACATTAAACTGACAGAAGCACAGAAACCAGGAGCAGGAAGAGACCATTCAGCCCTTCCAGCCTGCTCTCCCATTCAGTGTGGTCATGTCTGACTCTCTACATTTACCTGAGACACTTCTCCGTGATGCTCTCTCGCTTACTGCGTCATCTTCTCCCTGAATCACTCACACTTACTGCGTCTCTATCTCCCTGACCCCATCACAATTACTGCATTACTATCTCTCTGATCCCATCACACTTAATGGGTCACTATCACCTTGATCCCGTCACACTTACTGCGTCACTGTCAACCTGATCCCCTCATACTCACTGCATCACTAATAGCCTGATCCCATCACACTTACTGTGTCACTATTACCCTGATCCCATCACACTTACTGCGTCACTATCTCCCTGAAACCCTCACACTTACTGCGTCACTATCAGCCTGATACTCTCACACTCACTGCATTACGAACTTCCTGATCCCATCACACCTACTGTGTCACTATCACGCTGGCCCCCTCACACTTACTGTGTCACTATACCCCTGATCCCCTCACACTTACTGCGTCACTATCACCCTGAACCCCTCCACATTTACTGCGTCACTATCACACTGACCCCCTCACACGTACTGTGACACTATCACCTTGACCCCATCACACTTACGGAGTCACTATACCCCTATTCCCCTCACACTGAATGCATAACTATCTCCCTGATCCCCTCAGCCCCACTGTGTCAATATCTCCCTGACCCCATCATACTTACTGCGTCACTATCACACAGACAACCTCACACTTACTGCGTCACTATCTCCCTGACCGCTCACTCACACCGCGTCACTATCACCCTGACCCCATCACACTTACTGCATCACAATCTCCCTGAAACCCGCACACTTACTGCGTCACTATCACCATGAACCCCTCACATTTACTGTGTCACTATCTCCCTGATCCCCTCACACCTACTGCGCCACTATCTCCCTGATCCCCTCACACTTACTGCATCACCTTCTCGCGGAACCCTCACAATTAGTGCGTCACTATCTCCATGAATGCCTCACACTCACTGCACCACTGTCTCCCTGATCTCCTCACACTTACTGCATTACTATC
>NW_025163136.1:0-1591 GCF_004010195.1 Chiloscyllium plagiosum
GAACATCAGGGAGCAGACCATCAGAGAGATGGGACCACACTTCCCATGTCTGGACAGGTCAGAGTGAAACCTCCAGTACACATGGAATCACTAAGTCCTGTAATACCTCTCTATCTATGTAATACACAGCCTGGTATTCCTTCTGGAAAAAGAAATCACAGGTTCACAGTTACCCACATTGTATTCGATCTACCAAGTTGTTGTCCATTACTTATCCATTTACAGATTCTCTACCTCCTCTTGATAACCTCAGTTCCTCTCGATCTTAGTGTCAGTTTAAATTTAGTTAGAACATGTTTGTTCCATTTCTGGAAACTATTGATATAGTTTGCAAATAGTTGAGGTCCCAGCATTGGTCACTGTGTCACTGTAGTCGTTAATTTGTGTTAAACTGAGAGAGACTGATTTCTCCCTAATTAATCCCTGCTCCTGGCTCAGTAACCCATCCTCTCCGTATTCCTGTGTAACAGTTTTGAAAGGTTGTATCTTCCCTCCATTTCCTGTGTAACAGGTATGACAGATTAAATATCTGCTCCAGTTGCTGAGTAACACCCTCCAATGGCCGAATGGCCTCATTCTGTTCCTGTTTAAAACTCTTGATGGGCTGAATAGCCTGCTTCAGTACAGGTGTAGTTGGGAATGGTGCAGAACATTTTGGAACCATCTGTGAACATCCCACTTCTGACTTTATGGTGGAGGGAAGGCCATTGATGCTGAAGCTGTTACTAGCCCACAGTGCCTCATGGATGGCCAGCTTCCATGTGCCCGGTCCTTTAGAAGTATGTCCTACTTCACAGGAGGGAGTGCCACTTAACACACTGGGCAGGGTCTTCAATATGAGGGTGAGACTGTCCCTCCACCAGGACTGTGTGCTGGCTGCCCCTATAGATACTTTTAGGGACAGATCCCTCTGGGTGAGAATGTTTCCCTCTTTTTGGTTACCCCATCACTTCCCCCAGTCTGGCTGCTGTGTATGTGAGGCCTGGCCCTGCTCAGGCAGTGGGAGGCCTGTGGGGACACTCTTGGTGATGGACATTGAATTCCCACACCCAGAGGACGGACTGTGACCTTATCACCCTCAGTGCTTCCTTCAACATCGAAGGAAACTGAGTTATCACCTAGGGGACGGGTGAGGGCCAGGAAATGTACAACATCAGGTGATTTCCTTGACCATCTGTGACCTGTTATCATGATCCTTCCCGGGTTCTGGAATCATTGTTGGGGAATTGTAGGGTAACTCCTTCCCTTACTGTATCCCAACATTCTATAACTGGCATTCCCCGGAACGTTCCGAACCTGACATTGTTTGTGAACGGCCGGACGTCAGTGAATTGAACAAACGATAAGATCCCGAGGCAAGAGATCGCGTTCCAGGGAGAAGGAGACACTATTCCGAAGGCCCCTCAGGTAGTTAAAGGGGTGAATACGTTTTCCCGGTGTTTACATTTCTCTACGACACAGGATCGACCACAACTTAGACCAAAATACAGGAATTCCCAAACTCCGTTTGTCTTCAGGAAACTGAGAGAGAATCCTCCAGGACAGCAACGTTTCCACACTCCGTATTAGGAACTGAGAAGGAGTGACCTGT
>NW_025163137.1:0-1591 GCF_004010195.1 Chiloscyllium plagiosum
CAACAAAGCTGAGAGTCCTGAAGTGAGCAAGTTCAGACTCAGAACCTACCTTAGCTACTTATGTTGGATTAAAGTATGATGCTAACCAACACTGTCTGTCTTTGGTGTCTATTGATAGATCCCTGTGCAATGCTGCTCTCCAGAGTTCAGCTGTCGATGAATTCTGTTGTTGTCCTATTATACAGAAATCCGTACTTCAGTCTATAGAGACATAGTGTTGATAATCATTTAGATTCTTTCATTCAAATGTTTAATTACTTTATCAGCGATCTCAAGTCTGCAGCTTGCTTTCGCATCAGAAATAAGGCCCCTGTCCTTAATGCATGTCTTTTTTCATTTGTGGGATATCGGCATTTCAGTTCAGCCAGCATGTATTAAACAGCTCTAGCTGTCCTTGAGAAGGTGGTGGTCTGCTGCTCCTTTGAACATTTGCATCTCATCTACAGTGGGTTGATCACAATGCTATTGAGGAGGGAATCCCACGATTTTCACAGAGCGAACGTGAAGGAATGGTTTGTGAGGGTTGTGAGTGGCTTGTAGGGGAGGTTGAAGATGTTGGCACTCCCAAACATGTGCTTCCCTGGTATTTTTCTCCTTGAAAACGGTCATGGAACGTGATGGAACGTGATGACTGAGGATATTTGGTGAATGTCTGCAGTGTGTCTTGTAGGTGGTATGGACTGCTGCGATTACGAGTTGATGGAGGAGGGAGTGGATGCATGTGCATGTCATACCAAATAAGTGGGCTGCTTTTTCCTGGAGACTGGTGAACGTCTTGACTGGCTTTGGAGCTTCACACATCCAGGCAATTGGAAAGTTTTCTTTCTGACTCCTGATTTTGTTCATTGCAGTAAAGGTGTTCCAAGATCCACAACTGCGGCCTTTGTGGTATGTAAAGGAGAATGACGGTCCTTCCGGGAATAAAAACTGAATCACCCTCAGGGGAGTGCCATGCCCTATAATGTTTTAAAAGGACTATGAAAAGTGGTGTCATCCTTTTTTTCAGCAACTTCTAATAGTTAAGTGAAATTAATCCCTGACACACATTTTGCGATACACAAATAACAACTTATTTACCTGACACGAATAGTGAGAACACCATTCCCCTATATCTACTATTCACGAGAAAAACACAAGATTGAAATGGTATGCTGGTTTTATTACTGCCTGAGTTTTTCCAAATAACTGAAATGTATGCCAAGTACAGTAAAAGGTCAACCACACCCTGTAGTCCAGGCCTGGAGAAATGCTTTTTTTCTTTAACTTGAGATTTTCTTAAATACTGAATGAACTTGTATTGTTAATTCATGTGCTGCATGCAACACCACCTGTCTATAACCCCATGGTAATACAACTTGATGAATCTCTGCCTATTTCTCATCCGCCTGATATTTGATAGTTTGCATTTCCTGATCAGGATATCATTTTTAAGATCGCAACATTCGGGAATATACTCAGATGTTTGTCTGTCAACGCTGTTTGATATAATTGCTTCAGTTTTTTCAACTTCGTGTTGTGACTGAGTTAATTGCTTTACACGAAAACTATCCGCTTTTTTCTTCTCTTATTCTTTTTCTGATTGAGTCACTGG
>NW_025163138.1:0-1591 GCF_004010195.1 Chiloscyllium plagiosum
ATTGTGTATGTGCGTTAGGAGACTGGATTGCGTTTGTACAGGACATTTGTTCGGCCACTTTTGGAATACTGAATGCAATTCTGATCTCCCTGCTCTGTAGGAAGGATGTTGTCAAACTTAAAAGGGTTCAAGAAGGGCTTACACTGAGGTTGCCATGGTTGGAGGGTTTGAGTTGCAGGGAGAGGCTAAATACGCTGACCCTGTTTTCCCTGGAGAATCAGAGGATAAGGGTTGATGTTAGATGTTAGTAAAATCATGGGTGCAATGGATAGCGTGAATAGCCAAGTTCTTTTCCCTAGGGTAGTGGAGTCAAAAACTAGATGGCAAAAGTTTAGGGTGGGATAAGAAAGATAAAAACGGGCTCTAATGGGCAACATCTTCATGTAGAGGTTGGTCCATGTGTAATGAGCTGCCGGAGGAAGGTATTGAGGCTGGCACAATTACAACATTTAACAGACATCTGGATGGACAGATGAATGGGAAAGGTTTAGATGGAAATTCACCAAATGCCAGAAAATGGGAGGAGAATAATTTTTGCTATCTGGTTAGCATGGACAAGTTGGATGAAAGGGTCTGTTTCCATGCTATACAGCTCTATGACGCTATGTCCTTTTGAGAAACGTTCTCTTCTTATCTTAAAACAATCGCCCACTCAAGGGAAAACCTCTACAAGGCTACCTCTCAGCCTCCTACGCTCTAGTAGAAAATGTCCGAGTCTGTTGAGCCTGCCCTTATAATTCAAAAACTTCATTCCCAGCAACATACTGATAAATCACTTCTGAACTCTCCCGAACTTGATAATAGTCTCGATATAACAGGGCGACCAGAACTGCACACAGTCCTCCAGGACATGCCTTAGGAATGTCCTGTGCAACCTGAACATACCGTCCCAACTCCTGTACTCAAAGGACTGTCCACTGCTATTTGTCATTTATATAAATGATTTGGATGCGAACATAGGAGATATAGCTAGTAAATTTGCAGATGACACCAAAATTGGAGGTGCAGTGAACAGATAAGAACGCTACCACAGAGTAAAATGGTATCTTGTTCAGATGGGCAAATGGACTGAAGAGTGGCAGTAGAAGATATATTTAGATAAATGCGAAGTGCTACATTTTGGAAAAGGAAATCAGAGCAGGACTTATATACTTAATGATAAAGTCCTGGAGAGTGTTGCTGAACAAAGAGACCTTGGAGTACAGGGTCATATTTCCTTGAAAGTAGAGTTGCAGGTAGATAGGATAGTGAAGCAGGTGTTTAATTTGCATTCCTTTATTGTTCAAACCACTGAGTACAAGAATTGGGAGGTCATGTTGCAGCTGTACAGGACATTGGTTAGGCCACTTTTGCAATATTGCGTACGATTCTGGTCTCATTCCTATTGGAAAGATGTTGTGAAACTTAGAAGGGTTCAGAAAAGATTTACAAAGATGTTGCCAGGGGTGGAGGATTTGAGCTGTAGGGAGAGCCAGAACAGGCTGGGGCTGTTTTCTCTGAATCATTGGGGGCTGAAAGGTGAATTACAGAGGTTCATAAAATCATGAGAGGCATGCAGAGGGTAAATAGACAATGTCTTTTCCCCGGAGTG
>NW_025163139.1:0-1591 GCF_004010195.1 Chiloscyllium plagiosum
GTTCCGCAAGTAGGCGGCCTGTCTCCCCAATAGGGAGGAGGCCTTCCTTTCCCGCCGTACCAACCAGTACCTTTCCACTGACACCCTCCTTCGACTGACTGAACTGGTCCTCACTCTGAACAACTTCTCTTTCCAATCCTTCCAATTCCGCCAAATCAAAGGAGTAGCCATGGGCACCCGCATGCCTGCCTCTCCGTAGGATATGTGGAACAATCCATCTTCCGCAGCTACACTGGCACCACCCTCACCCAAGGCTGTGTGAAATAGAGAAGGAGTATTTTATTAGTAACAATGAAGAAAGGAAATTCAAATTGTATCGATGCTAGGTCTGTAAAATTCATCACAGGATCTGTTTATAACATGTGCAAGGAATGACAATTAGCTGCTAAAGTTTATGACATAAATGTAAACCATATGTGCAGCACTGTAATCTGAGAATGTAGAGTAAATCCTGATAATGACACCAGATGTAGAGTTAGAAATAAGCTAGGTGTGTAAGGAGCATGAACAAAACCATTTTCTATGTTTTAAGCCCTGGATGGCAAGTATACCTGAAAAGCATTCCACTCAATATTGGCCAAAGCAGTAGGTTTCTCTGTTCACTACTGTCAGCATGGTTCAGCTGGTAATACTCTTGCCTGATTTCCAGTATTTCACGTTCAAGTCCCATTGCAGAGCTTGAGTGCTAAAATTAAGGCTGTCATTCCTGTGTAGTGCTGGGGGAGTGCTGCACCGTTGAAGTGACTGTCTTTCAAATGAGATGTGAACCAAGGTTTGGACTGTTTCTTTGACTAAATGTACAAATTCCAAGGAGCTATTTTGAAAAAGAGCAAACTATTCTTGGTGTCTTGGCTGATAGTTATTCCTTCATCAAAATCATAAATAACAGGGTTAAAAATCACACAACACCAGGTTCTAGTCCAACAGGTTTATTTAGAAGCATTAGCTTTCGGACTACACCTCCAAATCATAAATAACAGATTATCTGATTGTTATTGCTGTTTGTGGAATTCTGCTCTGTGTAAGTTAGCTGCTGTGTTTCCTACATTACAGAGTGACATCTGATGCAGTATGTGGGTTTCTATATGTTAATCTATGTGATACATGTCACAGATAATTGCAATCTTGTGAAATGGACACCTTGAAGTTTGTTTACCTTCCACCCCGACCTCAAATTTACCTGGACCGTCTCAGACTCCTCCCTCCCCTTGCTAGACCTCTCCATTTCCATCTCGGGCGTCCGAATCAACACGGGCATTTACTATAAACCGACAGCTACCTAGACTACACTTCCTCCCATCCCGCCCCCTGTAAAAACGCCATCCCATATTCCCAATTCCTTCGTCTCCGCCGCATCTGCTCCCAGGAGGACCAGTTCCAATACTGAACAACCCAGATGGCCTCCTTCTTCAAAGACCGCAATTTCCCCCCAGACGTGGTCGACGATGCCCTCCACCGCATCTCCTCCACTTCCCGCTCCTCCGCCTTTGAGCCCCGCACCTTCAATCGCCACTAGGACAGAACCCCACTGGTCCTCACCTACCACCCCACCAATCTTCATATATATCGTATCATCCGTCGTTATTTCCGT
>NW_025163140.1:0-1591 GCF_004010195.1 Chiloscyllium plagiosum
TGGGGACGGTGCTGAGCTGGAAGGCATCTGCCCATAACACCGCCTCTTTGAAAAAATGATGTCTTATTTCCTCAAGCAGTTCTCCGTTTGTGAACTTTCCACTACACGTTAAATATTCATTGTCATGTCCTATTAATTCTAGCCATTAACCCTTATTGGTCTCGTTACCAGACATGAAGTTTATAGCCACGATGAACTATGTTACCTCCTTCAGCACATTAATCAACTCAATTATATGTTGTCTCATTCTTCTAAATTCAAGAGTATATGGGTCTAAAATGTTTCATTACTTGACAATGATGTTTGATCCACGGCTCGCGAGTTTATGAAATGAACCATCAGCAATATATCACACAGCTTCAGAATAAAGATCCAGAATTACCACACATTTTTAGTTTTACGACTATTTATATTTTTTAAAAAATCCTGAATGTTTCATTTTTATCTTTTTGTCATATGCCCAGTCGTATGACAAAGGCCCTGATCTCCCGCGTCTGCAGCACTCACTTACTCCTTCATGACTGACAAAGGCAGACATATGCCCGTGTCTCACTGTTCTCTCCTGTCTTTTGATGTTGTAGCATTTTTGTTCCGAGTTTTCATCGATTAAGTGCCTGTAGAACAATGTTAGAACAGTCATCTTCTGTTTGAATACGAATTCTATGAACCAGGCAATGTCTGCAGAAGTGTAATACTGAATTTCTCTGATTAAACTGTTATTGTTCAATAGGTGAAAAGGAAGGCATATTAACTTTTGGTACATGTTGCTGAAGAAAGTAAACAAAAAGCAAATATTTTTCATTGATCTGTGCAAGGCATTGGTTTGTTTGCATCTGGATTGCTGCGCAGAGTTTTGGTCACCACATAACGGTAGAAATCACACAGCATCCGATTGTAGTGCAACATGTGTATTTATAAGCACGAGCATTCGTAGCGCTGCCTCATCATCAGGAATTTGTGGAGCTGCACCTTAAGACACAGATTTTCAAGCAAAAGATCAAAGTATCATGCAGCTCAAATATATTGAACACATTTGAAATGGGTTTTCTAGCTTCGGTTCATAATTATGCAAATCCTAAATCTCCTTTTAAGTCACATTCTCATGATCACTTCAGATTTCCTGATATATGGCGTCATCTCAGCTCAGGCAATGCATGAAGGTATAGTCTGTATCCAAATCTAGAGTCGGACTGGTTCTATTTCGAAAGTCGAATTAACAGAATTTTTCAAGTATTGACTGTACGTTTTGCATATTGAGCAAAATAAAATACGGATTCTGCAAAAAAGATATAACGTATAAACTTAGACGCGTGCATGAGACACAGATCTAGTGTGTACATGCGAGTGTTTGCAAATGCTAATAGTTTGTGAGTAAATGCGTGTGGGAGCTTGTGCTTGTGTGTGTGTGTGTGTGAAAGAGAGAGAGAAAGAGGGTGTGTCGTGCAGTGGGGGCATCTGTTGTGTGACATGAACCCAACCTGCTGATTGAGATTATTGTCAGGGTACCAAACTTGGCTATCAGTCTAAGCTCGGTTACTTTACGCGGTTGTTTCTTTTACCTAAAATCTGCCTTGGAGGATGGTGATGCGAA
>NW_025163141.1:0-1591 GCF_004010195.1 Chiloscyllium plagiosum
AGATCCTCGTGTCAGGGGGTGCGGGCACTAACAAATCCCTCGTGACAGGGGTGTGGGCACTAACAGACCCTCGTGTCAGGGGGTGTGGGAACGAACAGATCCTCATATCAGGGGGTGTGGGCACTAACAGATCCCTGTGTCAGGGGGTTGTGGGCACGAACACATCCTCGTGTCAGGGGGTGCAGGCACTAACAGATTCCTCGTGTCAGGGGATGTGGGCACTAACAGATCCTCATGTCAGGGGGTGTGGGCACTAACAGATCCCTTCTGTCTGGGTGCGGGCACTAATGGATCCCTGTGTCAGAGGATGTGGGCACTAACAGATCTTTGTGTCAGGGGATGCAGGCACTAACAGATTCCTCGTGTCCGGGTGTGTGGGCACTAAGAGAACCTTGTGTCAGGGGGTGCGGGAACTAACAGATCCCTCGTGTCAGGGGGTGTGAGCACTAACAGATTCCTCGTGTCAGGGGATGTGGGCACTAACAGATCCTCGTGTCAGGGGATGTGGGCACTAACAGATCCCTCGTGTCAGGGGGTGTGGGCACTAACAGACCCTTGTGTCAGGGGGTGTGGGCACTAACAGATCCGTCATGTCAGGTGACGTGGGCACTAACAGATCCCTCGTGTCAGGGGGTGTGGGCACTAACAGATCCCTTGCGTCACGGGGTGTGGGCACTAACTGATCCCTGTGTCAGGGGATGAGGGCACTAACAGATCCTTGTGTCAGGGGATGCAGGCACTAACAGATCCCTCATGTCAGCGGATGTGCGCACTAACAGATCCTTGTGTCAGGGGGTGCGGGCACTAACAGATCCCTCGTGTAAGGGGGTGTGGGCACTAACAGACCCTCGTGTCTGGGGATGCGGGCACTAACAGACACTCGTGTCAGGGGTTGTGGGCACTAACAGATCCCTGTGTCTGGGGTGTGGGCACTAACTCATCCCTGTGTCATGGGATGTGGGCACTAACAGATCCTCGTGTCAGGGGGTTCGGGCACTAACAGATCCTGGTGTCTGGGGGCGTGGGCGCTAACAGATCCTCGTGTCAGGGGATGCGGGAACAAACAGATAGCTTGTGTAAGGGGTTGTGAGCACTTACAGATCCCTCGTGTCAGGGGATGTGGGCACTAACAGATCCCTCGTGTCAGGGGATGTGGGCAGTAACAGATCCTAGGGTCAGGGGGTGCGTGCACTAACTGGTCCCTCGTGTCGGGGGTGTGGGCACTAACAGATTCCGCGTGTCAGGGGGTGTGGGCACTAACGGATCCTCGTGTCAGGGGGTGCGGGCACTAACAGGTCCCTCGTGTCAGGGGGTGCGGGCAATAACAGACCCTCGTGTCAGGGAGTGTGAGCACTAACTGATCACTGTGTCAGGGGGTGCGGGCAGTAACAGATCCCTCATGTCAGGGGGTGTGTGCACTAACAGACCGTCGTGTCAGGGAGTGCGGGCACTAACAGGTCCCTCATGTCGGGGGGGGGGCACTAGCATCCCGCGTGTCAGTGGGTGTGGGCACTAACAGGTCCCCCGTGTCAGGGGGTGTGGGCACTAACAGGCCCTAGTGTCACGGGGTGTGGGCACTAACAGATCCCTC
>NW_025163142.1:0-1591 GCF_004010195.1 Chiloscyllium plagiosum
TTATTTTCATTAGAAAAAGGGAGATTGAGGGGGCACCTGTTTGAGATTTACAAAATCATGAAGTGTATAGACAGGGTGGATAGAGATAAGCTTTTTGCCAGGATGAAGGGTTCAATAACGAGAGCACGCTTTCAAGATGAGAGGTGAAAAGTTTAAGTGGGATACACGCAGTAAGTACTTCACACAGAGGGTGGTGGGCGTTTGGAACGCGTTGCCAGCGGAGGTGGTAGAGGAGGGCACGGTAGATTCATTTAAGATGCGTCTGGACAGATGCATGAGGAGGTGGGGAGCAGAGGGATTCAGATGCTTAGGAATTGGCCGACAGGTTTAGACAGTACATCTGGATCGGCTCAGGTTTGGAGGGCCGAAGGGCCTGTTGCTGGGCTGTAAACCTTCTTTGTTCTTTGTTCTTTGTAGTTAAACCCGCAAATAATTTGGTCCTCCAGCGTTCACTATACATACCAGCCTTTCCTTTCACCCTGACAGGAACATACTTTCTCTGGATTCTCATTATCTCATTTCTGACGACTTCCCCACTTCCAAACATCCCTTTACCTGCTAACATCTGCCTCCAATCAGCTTTCGAAAGTTCTTCCCTAATACTGTCAAAATTGGCCTTTCTCCAATTTAGAACTTCAACTTTTAGATCTGGTCTGTCCTTTTCTATCACTATTTTAAGTCTAATAGAATTATGGTCGCTGGCCCCAAAGTGCTCCCCCACTGACACTTCCATCACCTGCCTGCCTTATTTCCCAAGGTGTAGGTCAAGTTTTGCACCTTCTCTAGTAGGTACAACCACACACTGAATCAGAAAGATTTCTTGAACACACTTAACAAATTCCTCTCCATCTAAACGCTTAACACTATGGCATTCCCAGTCGATGTTTGGCAAGCTAAGATCCCCTACCAAAACCACCCTTTTATTCTTACAGACAGCAGAGATCTCCTTCCAAGTTTGTTTCTCAATTTCCCTCTGACTATTGGGGGGTCTATAATGCAATCCCAATGAGGTGATCATCCCTTTCTTATTTCTCAGTTCCACCCAAATTATTTCCCTGGATATATTTCCGGGAATATCCCCCCTCAGCACATCTGTAATGCTATCCCTTATCCAAAATGCTACTGCCCCTCCTCCCTTGCCTCCCTTTCTATCCTTCCTGTAGCACTTGTATCCTAGAACATAAAGCTGCCAGTCCTGCCCATCCCAATTGCTATGATATCCAGTCCCATGTTCCTAACAATGTCCTGAGTTCGTCTGCATTCCCAGTTAGGCTCCTTGCGTTGAAATAAATGCAGTTTAATTTATTAGTCCTACCTTGTCCCTGCCTGCCCTGACTGTTTGACTCACTTCTGTTCTCAACTGTACCAGTCTCAGATTGATCCCTTTGTTTACTATCTTCCTATTATGAGGAAAATTTGACATATTATACTTTTAAGGTCACGTTTTAATTTTCACTTTGTTAATTAATTTTATTAATCCTTTTGGCGTGTGGCCATGGAACAGCGACTCATGTGGTTGGATTATCAAGTATCCCTTGCCACCTGTATTGGATAGTTTATTTTCACTCATTGTGAGAACAAAACCTTTTTA
>NW_025163143.1:0-1591 GCF_004010195.1 Chiloscyllium plagiosum
CCTTGAATAAGCTCCACATTTCTAAAGTGCCCAACCCTTGCAGTTTCCTTATCCATCCTATGCTTCCTAAATCTTGCCTAATCGTATCGTAATTGCCTTTCCCCCAGCTATAAGTCTTGCCCAGTGGTATACACCCATCCCTTTCTATCACTAAAGTAAACATAACAGAATTGTGATCGCTATCACCAAAGTGCTCACCTACTTCCAAGTCTTACACCTGGCCGGGCTCATTACCCAGTACCAAATCTAATGTGGCTTCGTCCCTTGTTGGCCTGTCTACATACTGTGTCGGGAAGTGGAGGGTTGTTTTTCAGACTTAATGGTGAGGTCGTAGAGAGTTGCTGAACAAAGAGACCTTGGAGTCCAGGTTCATAGCTCCTGCACACACTGGACAAAAACTGACCCTCTACTGTATTTGTACCATAATGTTCCCAGTCAATATTTGGAAAGTTGAAGTTGAAGTCCCCCATGAGAACTACCCTGTCTCTCTCACTCCTATCGAGAATCATCTTTGCTATCCTTTCCTCTGCATCTCTGGAATCTTGCCAACCTTAAGGGCACTTAAATGGTCATTCGATAAACATATGGATGAAAATGGAATTGTGTAGGATACATGGGCTTCAGATTGATTCTGGTGCAATATGAAAGGCCAAAGGGCCTGTGCTGTAATGTTCTATGTTCTATGTTCTATATGTTCTGTGTTCTAGGCTGTAAGTTGAAAGAAATTTATATAAATCGTTAACCTGGGAGAAATGTTTGAGCCTTGGAGTTTGAGATGAGAAAAGTTAAAAGACTCGATGTTACATCTCCTGTGTTGCATGGAAAGATGCCACAGCGAAGAGACAGATGGAGTATTCAGGCTACTCGAGGAGTGAACTACATATCAATGGAGGAATAGTTCCTTCAGAATGCTGAAAGGGGCAGGGAGGGAAAAATGTGTTTTGATGGTGATTTAATGTTTGGGAGCAACATATCTGAACAAAGACTGAAATTCTGTTTCATCCATTCCAGTAATAACAACAGTAATAATTGTTTAGCCTCTTTCTAAGATTCTCAGGTTTAATATTGCTAGGTACAGCACTCATAAGCAGCTTCAGCACCTTACAACAATAACTGTATCTGTTTTACTATGCACTTAAGTATATGATCAAAGAACACTTAATGTTAATCTTAAGATACTTTGGTATGTTTAATTTGGACGTGCTGCTACTTGCTTCTTCAAATCTTTCAGAAGGGACTGAAAATACTTTTGTGATACATTACCAAACACAAATAGTTAAGGTGTTTGATAGCAAGCAAGTGACGCATAGAAATAAAAACGTTATAGTCAAGCAGTATCTTGACTGAACTAACTTTAAATTCCTCTTCCTGGAGGAGAGAAACAATTAAAATACATCACACAATCCCTATTATAATACTCACTGAAATTTTCCAGGTTAGCCTTTAGATTATGAACAACTCTATGAACTAGATTTACCAAGGGGACCTGAGCTAGCATTCCTCAGGTTCAAATGGTCCTTTCTTTCCTGACAGAGGGAAGGTTATACATTTGACTGACTCATAATTCTCTGATTTGTCATAGTGCCTGATA
>NW_025163144.1:0-1591 GCF_004010195.1 Chiloscyllium plagiosum
TTTTATTACCTGGGTAATTGTCAATTTCACTTCGCGAAACAGCATACTTACCAGAATCTCTCATTAACTGACAGACGTCATCTGTCAAAATGCAAAATTCCTTTATCGGCTTTAATACTGTTGCTGTTGCCCTGAGTTGGTGAAAGGCTGGCCTTCATTACCTTTTTCTTCGCCTTTATGTCAATGAGAAGCCATGGTGAATGGAGAATTTCTGTTTGTCTCCCTTTGTCTCTCTGTACTATCTCACTCTCTTCTACATTCTCACACTCTCTGTCTGTCAATATCCCTCATTTTTCATTTCTTTTCTTGGAAAAGTATTAAAATAGAAGGCTGTTCCGTGGCTTTCTCCGCCCCCCGCCCCCCGACCAGAGTGTGTAGAACTGGACTCATAGTCTCCAAGTAATGTCTGTGTTACTTAGGTCTGAGATCAGGTGACATTTGTTCACTGAAAACATAATGAGCTTTTACAATTCGAAATAGTATTCATAATAGACCAGAATAAAAAAAGCAGTTTCACTCCAATTATAGGATTACTATGATGCCATTGCCGTTTGCCTTAAATCAATGAATGGTGATAGCAGACAATGAGAGCAATTATCTCATTGGATGCGTTATTATTACAACATCGTCCTGCAAGTCTGCAGTGTCTCCTGCGTCTCTTCATTATTCCCAAAAAACTTGAAAAGACGGACGGAGAATAATAGTAGAAGAGATAGACAAATCCTTGTCGAACAGAGTAAAAAGAACTCTGCGTTGAATTAGCAGGATAGAACATAGATGAATGGGTCCACATCAGGCGGTAGGGCTTGGTAGCACGAAATAACAACGGTCTGAGCTCAAACACAAGAAGCATGCTGATCCGTCACTTTCGCGATGTTGGATAAACAATACGGCTTTTACAAGAAGTTTAAACAATGAACTTTCAATGTACAGAACATTTGACAGCATTTGACACCATTAACGCCTGGTTACTACTATATGCTTAAACTGACGAAACCACAGACACTGTTCTTCAAAGCAATAAGGGCATTTAATGAAGTATTTGCTCACAGTTATCCGACCACCTTTCTGTAACAAAGCTGCTCGATGAGAATTTATATCAACGTCCTCTTGTGCAGGAAAGAAGTTCACAGCTGGCGACTCTCCACTGAAAATGTACAGGAAGAGGCAATCTCTTTTTGCTTTGATTTCAAACTGATGCCTTCACCTCTTTAACCTGACAGGATAAACGATATGCGTTCATCCTCTCGGGGCCGATTTACCGCGTGAATATGCACAGAGGGAAACTCATACTAAGAGACCAGGGTAATTGTGGTGAATTTACCAGGAGTGGTGTGTGAGTCGGTGTTAACAGTGGGCAGTAAGGGCTAAATCATTGACACTGACATTGATCCTTGTACCAACAGCCCCTCACTCACTTTCTACCTCATTCATCCCAGTCATCATTGACTTTCAGTTTATCCTACTTTCCCTTCGAAACTTTACACTTGTTCCGGACCACTTTCGGGTGTCCACTTGGAAACTGCAGCTTTTTCAAACGAAATTCTGGAGAATGCAAGTCACTCTTTGGGATAGGCTTCACTGCCCAACC
>NW_025163145.1:0-1591 GCF_004010195.1 Chiloscyllium plagiosum
TTATAGGTCCTGGCAGTAAAATGTGACCTTTGCCCCAACTCAATCTCTCTGAGTAGCCCATAATGGGTGAAGAAAGCTACTAATTCCTCTACTACCTTTTTTGCCCTCATACTCTCTAACGGAATTGACTCCATATATGTGGTAGACACATCCATTATTGGTAAAAGGTAATGGCTTCCACTTTCCATTCTTGTGAGGAGGCCTACACAATTAATTCTATCCTGCATGAAAGGTTCTTCAAATACTGGAATTGGCATCAAAGCTGCTGGCTTTCTTACCACCTTTGGCTTACCTACCAGTTGGCATGAATGACACAGAAGGCAAAAGTTCAACGAATCCTTGTGCATTTCAGGCCAATCAAAATGGGCGTGTACATTAGCATGACTCTGTAGTGCCCCTAGGGTACGTCCTATAGGTAGTTCATGTGCTACGCATAGCCATTCGTGTCTGAACGCTACTAGAAACAGAATCTGGTGCACTTCAGCCCATTTCACCACTGCGCTAACCTTCAGTGGTCTCCATTTCCGTCTGAGGATTCTAACCTTCAGGTAATAGCCCTCCGTAACATTCTCTGCCTCCTATTCTGAGTACACATCCACGCATATTTCCTTTGTCACATTGCCTTGCTGTTGCAAGTCCCTTTGCTTTCAGAATGAACCACGTCTGACTGACGCTCTGCCTGTTCAGTTTTTTCCTGCACTATTACGTCAAACAGGGTATTCGCTAATTTAACCTCAACTCCTTCATCTTTATCTTTAGTTTTCGCTTCGTGCTGTGACTTAGGACAGTGGGATCTGGTTACAATCATATTTCTGATTTAACTTCTCATTTTTTTGGTCTTCCTTCGGCTTCTCCACAACAAGGGACGTCCACCTTGGATCTTACTAAATCATTCCCAAGAACAAACTGAATTCCTGGAACGGGCGTTCTTTTAGTCACTCCCACTGTATTTTCTCCAGACTTGATTATGCACTCCAAACTGATCTCACACAGGGGAACGGTAAATTTCTGTACATCTATCCAACGACTTCCAACACCATCGGGTAACAGATGAAAAAGAGTGGATATTCGCTCATCTCTTACTATTAGTGACTTGGGAGATCCTGTATCTCAGATTATTATAATTTCCTGTCCTTCTCCCCATGTTCTTTCTGCGTAAACTTGACCTATAGACGTAAGTTGATTTTAGGGATTAGTTATTAATGACATAACCAGCCCCTTTCTATACTTAACACTCTCCTGCAGCTTCGAGCTCTTCTTTGTGTCTCGTTTACCACTTAACGAATACCACTGGCTTAGCTTCTTTCCCACAACACCTTTCTTTAACGACCAGCACTGTGAGTTTGTGTGCCACTTTCTGACAGTTAAAACACCTTTTCCCAGTGTCCTTCTGACACTACAAGAACTGCAATTTTCTGTGTCCCACCCAATTACAGCGAAAACGCCTGAGGCCTTTCACCTCCTGTCGACCCTCTTGCGCATTTTTAGCCCGTGGTAAGTTTTTCCCAGTGCTCTCTACTTTACGTTTCATCGTGTAGGATCTCCCCTTCTCCCAATTTAGATACCTCACAGAATGAAAATCTGGCCAGAA
>NW_025163146.1:0-1591 GCF_004010195.1 Chiloscyllium plagiosum
TGGACCAAGGGATAAAAGTGGCAATGAAGTACGTTCGGAGAGAGAGGTCACCAGGTGATTGCACAATTGATATTTTTCATTAGACATTTGCAGCCCATTCAATTTGAATGATGTTTTACAATAGACAGATGTACAATTAACATTTGTGACATTTCTCCGCACACTGTCTTTAATGCCTGAGGTTTATACATCAGTGCAGGAGCTGCGCTGAAATACTCTGTACGATGTTCAGAATTAGTGTCGATACGATTATCCATCCCAGACTCCTGATGTGCCAATATTACTGTTTTTCCATTTTTAATCGAATCTCTTCACATCACATGATATCCAGAAGCTGCTGAAGCCATTGAGTGTAACAATTTCCATCTGCTGTCAGAGAATTCCCCAGCTTCTAACTAAACCTCAGCATGTGTGGCACGTGTGCACTCTGTGTGCTCTGCTCACTGACACTAGCAGAGACGTGTCAATCTGCGAAACACATCACTTGAGGTCTGGTCAGAATAAAACAAACTGATGTAATAAGTATATCTGGTCAGTTCCCATTTTTAATCGGCCATCCTCCCTGCCCAACAAAAAGACAGGCAGTGTCATTGATCAATACAATATAGACAGCAGTTTTTTGATGGTCGGTGTGAAATCCACATGGAGCAATCAGATGCAGATCTTTTCTTAGGCCTGTGCAGAAGTAGGAAATATTTGCATTGGGGAAGTAAGCGGAGATTAAGGCTTTTGATGAAAGCTCTGCGTGTGTCTCAGAGTGACGTAAGGACTAATTAGCATCATAGAATCCCTACACTGTGCAACCAGGCCCTACAGCCGGTAAAGTCTACGTGACCCGACGAAGCCTACTCCACGCAGGCATATTCTCCAAGCCAATTACTCTACATTTACCCCTGACTAATGGACATAACCTACACACATTGCCAGTCATTGGAAAACGATGACAGACATTTCTCTGGCTTCAGTTTGAAACAATATTTTCACGGTTGGTAGAGTCCAATCACCTCGCCCCATACCTGACATTTCACCAGAAATTTAAAAGCAAAGAAACCTCTGGCAAGACACGGTCAATTAAATCTTCTAGACTATTTCAGATTTAAACATAACCATGGCTGAATCTTTTGTTCCCACTTTCTCATCCCAAACCCGTTTATCCGATTCTCCCAACGAACGATATCTAACCACATTACATAAAAAAATGTTCAGTTGGACGGATGGAAGAAGCACACACCTGCACACCAGCGGACACTTAACGACGAGAGTGACTAATGCTCCAAACGGTCGTTCCGCTGTTTGCCAAAGGGGAGATGTACAAATCTCTGTAGGTAACACGAGCAGGTGAACGTATTAACTGTAGCGGCTTCCATTAATATCAGAACTCTCAGCAGCATCTCCCACATCGCCACTTTGCTTTTGTGAGGGGGAACAAAAATATGAGAACACAGACCCTCTTTTAATAAGCTCACGGATTATGCTGATTGTATTAATCTTTGAAAACAGCGCTGACGTCTCCACTTTGATATCTATTAAGATGTGGAATCATAACTGAGGTGGACAACTGGAATCAAAGATTAGATGTGTTTTGCAGAAA
>NW_025163147.1:0-1591 GCF_004010195.1 Chiloscyllium plagiosum
CTCTCTAAAGGACGGTTTCTGTAACCAGTCTCTATGCTCCCTGGAGGCGTGTTTCTCTACCCAATCAGTGTCGTCTCTGAGGGAGTGTTTCTGTACCCAGTCACTGTGCTCTCTGAAGGAGTGTTTCTGTACCCAGTCACTGCGCTCCCTGAAGGAGTGTTTCTGTAACCTGTCATTGTGCTCTCTGAAGAGGTGTTTCTGTACCCAGTCAATGTGCTGTCAGAAGGAGTGATTCTGTACCCAGTCACTGTGCTCCATGAAGGCGTGTTTGTGTACCCACTCACTGTGCTCACTCAAGAGGTTTTTCTGTACCCATTTACTATTCTCCCTGAAGAGGTGTTTCTGTACCCAGTCACTGCGCTCTGAAGGATGTGGTCAATTATCGAGTCACTGTGCTCCCTGAAAGAGTATTTCTGTACCCAGTCACTGTGCTCTCTGAAGGAGTGTTTCTGTACCCAGTCACTGTGCTCCCTGAAGGAGTGTTTCTGTACCCAGTCACTGTGCTCTCCGAAGGAGTGTTCCTGTACCCAGTCTCTGTGCTCCCTGAGGGAGTCTTTCTGTACCCAGTCACTGTGCTCTCTGAAGGAGTGTTTCTGTCCCCAGTCTGTGTGCTCTCTGAAGGAGTGTTTCTGCACACAGTCACTGTGCTCTCTGAAGGAGTGTTTCTGTACCCAGTCACTGTGCTCTGTGAAGGAGTGTTTCTGTACGCAGTTACTGTGTTCCCTGAAGGATTGTTTCTGTACCCAGTCACTGTGCTCTCTGAAGAAGTGTTTCTGTACCCAGTCATTGTGCTCTCAGAAGGAGTATTTCTTTACAAAGTAACTGCGCTTTCTGAAGGTGTGTTTCTGTGCCCAGTCACTGTGCTCCCTGAAGGCGCGATTTTGTACCCAATCAGTGTCCTCTCTGAAGGAGTGTTTGTAAATACTCACTGAAGGAGTGTTTCTGTACCCAGTCACTGTGCCCCCAGAAGGAGTGTTTATGTAACCTGTCTCTGTGCTCGTTCGAGTATGTCTGTATCCAGTGTCTATGCTCTCTGAAGAAGTCACTGTGTTCCCTGAAGGAATGTTTCCTGTACCCAGTCACGGTGCTCTCTGAATGAGTGTTTCTCTGAAGGAGTGTTTATGAACCCAGTCACTTTGCTCTTTGAAGGAGTGATTCTGTAATCTGTCACTGTGCTCTCTGAAGGAGTGTTTCTGTACCCAGTCACTGTGCTCCCTGTCCCTGAAGGAGTGTTTCTGTACCCAGTCACTGTGCTCTCTGAAGGAGTGTTTCTGTAACCTGTCACTGTGCTCTCTGAAGGAGTGTTTTTGAACACAGTCACTGTGGTCTCTGATGGAGTGTTTCTGTCCCCAGTCACTGTCCGTTCTGAAGGTGTGTTTCTTTACCCAGATCCCTCTGTTCCATAAAGGAATGTTTCCTATGCCCAGACACTGTGCTCCTTGAAAGAGTGTTTCTGTACCCAGTCACTGTGCTCTCTGAAGGAGTGTTTCTGTACCCAGTCTCTGTGCTCCCTGAAGGAGTCTTTCTGTACCCAGTCTCTGTAATCCCGGCAGGAGTCTTTCTGTACCCAGTCACTGTGGTCTCTGAAGGA
>NW_025163148.1:0-1591 GCF_004010195.1 Chiloscyllium plagiosum
TGATTATATTGGAAGGTGGGGTGTGTTCAGACACATATGATCATATTAGATGGCGTGGTGTGTTCAGACACACATGATCATATTGGAAGGTGGGGTGTATTCTGTCACATGTGATCATACTGGAAGGTGGGGTGTGTTCAGTCACACATGATCATATTGGAAGATGGGGTGTGTTCAGACACACCTGATCATATTGGAAGGTGTGGGGTGTTCAGTCTCACATGATCATATTGGAAGTTGGGGTGTGTTCAGTCACACATGATCATATTGGAAGGTGGGGTGTGTTCAGTCTGTCATGATCATATTGGAAGGTGTCGTGTGTTCAATCACACATGATCATATTGGAAGGTGGGGTGTGTTCAGTCACACATGATCATATTGGAAGGTGGGGTGTGTTCAGTCACACATGATCAAAATGGAAGGTGGGGTGTGTTAAGACACACTTGAACATATTGGAAGTTGTGGTGTGTTCAGACACACATGATCAAAATGGAAGATGTGGTGTGTTCAATCACACATGATCATATTGGAAGGTGTGGTGTGTTCAGACACACATGATCACATTGGAAGGTGTGGTGTGTTCACTCACACATGATCAAAATGGAAGATGTGGTGTGTTCAATCACACATGATCATATTGGAAGGTGGGGTGTGTTCAGACACACATGATCATATTGGAAGCTGGAGTGTGTTCAGACACACATGAACATATTGGAAGGTGGGGTGTGTTCAGACACACATGATCATATTGGAAGGTGCGGTGTGTTCAGACACATATGAACATATTGGAAGGTGTGGTGTGTTCTGTCAGACATGATCATATTGGAAGGTGGGGTGTGTTCAGACCCACATGAACATATTGGAAGGTGGGGTGTGATCAGACCCACATGAACATATTGGAAAGTGAGGTGTGTTCAGTCACACATGATCATATTGGAAAGTGAGGTGTATTCAGTCACACATGATCATATTGGAAGGTGGGGTGTGTTCAGTCTGTCATGATCATATTGGAAGGTGGGGTGTGTTCAGTCACACATGAACATATTGGAAGGTGGGGTGTGTTCGGTCACACATGATCATATTGGAAGGTGGGGTGTGTTCAGTCACACATGAACATCTTGGAAGGTGCGGTGTTTTCAGTCACACATGATCATATTGGAAGGTGGGGTGTGTTCAGACACACATGAACTTATTGGAAGGTGGGCTGTGTTCAGTCACACATGATCATATTGGAAGGTGGGGTGTGTTCAGTCACCCATGATCATACTGGAAGGTGGGGTGTGTTCAGACACACATGAACTTATTGGAAGGTGGGCTGTGTTCAGTCTCTCATGATCATATTGGAAGGTGTGGTGTGTTCAGACACACATGATCATGTTGGAAGGTAGCGTGCGTTCAGTCACACATGATCATATTGGAAAGTGGGGTGTGTTCAGTCACACATGAACATATTGGAAGGTGTGGTGTGTTCAATCTGTCATGATCATATTGGAAGGTGGGGTGTGTTCAGTCTGTCATGATCATATTGGAAAGTGAGGTGTGTTCAGTCACACATGACCATATTGGAAGGTGGGGTGTGTTCAGACACACA
>NW_025163149.1:0-1591 GCF_004010195.1 Chiloscyllium plagiosum
CCACAATGCATAAGTCAGAAGTGTGATCGAATATTCCCCATTTGCCGAGATGAGTGCAGCACCAATACGCTCAAGAGGCTTGATATCATCCAGGACAAAGCAGCCAGTTTGACTGTCACTTCATCCAACATGTTACACAATCAACGTTCAGCAGCAGCAGTGTGCACTATCGACAAGCTGCATTGAAAAGTTACACCAAAGATTCTCAGGCACCATTTTCCCAATTCACGACTGCAGTGGTTCAACAAGGTAGCTCAGCACCACCTTCTCAATGGCAACTAGGGGCAGGCAATAAATGCTGGTGACACCCAGATCTATCAAATATATAAATTGAAAATAAAACACTTTTTTAAACAGAGGATGGTTGCTGGGGTATCGCAGGGTAAAGTGCTTGGGTCCCAGCTGTTCACAATACCAATCAAACATTCCCGTTGAGGGAGTTAAATACAATATATCCCAGCCTGCTGACAGTTCTGAAGGACGTGGGATTGTAAATGTGTGAAGAGGTTGTAAAAAGTCTCCAAGGTGACTGGCACAAGTGGGATGAATGGGCACATATGTGGCGGATGGAGAGCAAACTGAGTAGAAGTGAAGCTGTGTCCTTTGGTGGGAACAATACTTTGGCAGCTTACCAATTGAAAAGGAATATGTTGAAACATATTGATCTACAAAGGGAATTGTGCTCCCTTTTGTTGTTTCCTTCTGTGCAGCCCTCCGAGGTCCATGCAGGGCAGGAAGTTCTGAATCCAGCAGTCAATACTGGAAATGGCATTGGCACACTGAGCAGTATACACAGATCCACCACATGGGTAGCTGTAAAATTGAAAAGGATCCGGTCTCCCTGTACACCAGTCAGTGAAAGTAATATTGCAGGAAAATAAAGCAGGTCAGAACATAAATGGTGTGTTGACCTTCATTTCAAGCGGATTTGAGTCCAGGAGTAAGTCTGTCTTACTGCAGCTGTACAGGACCTCGGCGAGACCCCCTCTCGAACACGGTGCAATATTGTTTACTGTTTTGGTCTCCTTACCTAATAAAGGACAAACCTGACATTGAGGGAGTGCAGCGAAGGATAACCAGACTGATCACTGGGATGACAGGCTTGTTGTGGCAGCAGAGTTTGGGGCGACTGGGTCTTTATTTCATGGGGTTTTGGAAAATATGTGGAGACCTCAGTGAAATATCTAAAACTCTGACAGGGTGAGACAGATTGGAAGCAGGGATGATAATTCCCCTGGCTGGGACGCCTAAATCAAGGGGCCACAGCATTAGGAACAGGCAGGTCACACTGCATTGAGGTTAGAATAAATGTCTGCACGCAGAGACTGGGGAACCTTGGGAATTCTCTCCCACATAAGCCTTCATCAATCTTCTTTGTCACCTCTTCAGAAAACTCAATCAAATTAATGAGACATGATTTCCCATGCAGAAAGCCATGTTGACAACTCCGATTAGCCCTTGCCTTCCCAAATGTATGTAAATCCTATCCCTGAGAATCCTGTTACTCCAACCATGATGGAAAGATGAATGGCAAACGGTTTGGATATTGCAAATAAAAAATCGATATTTCCCTTTCTAAAAACACTGGCGC
>NW_025163150.1:0-1591 GCF_004010195.1 Chiloscyllium plagiosum
TCTGTGCTGTATTGTTCTATGTTCTATGAGTACTTTCAAAAACAAGGAATGTGCTGAGAAAAAAGTATCAAGAATGATTTTGGGATGCTACGCTTTAGGTCTGTAACACAGTAAATTCTGGATGCTGAGAAACCGAGGCAAGCAAGTTGTTAGATTGCACCTGAACTGAGTGTGCTAAATTACAGAGGAATTAGGAGCAGCCCATTTGACCCCTCTAGCCTATTCTGCCATTCAATAAAATTGTGGGCTGTCTGATTGCAGCCATAACTTCACATTTCTGCTTTCCCCAAATAACCTTTGGCTCTTTTGTTAGGCTGTCTATCCCTCTGCCTTAAAAATATTTAATCAGCCTGCCTCCATGACTGGGAAAAAGAATTCCAAAGGCTCATAATTCTAGTGCTGAGGATTTTCTTTTCCAATCAAAGAATAAATGGGGAATCCCTTGTTTTTGACCTGTATCCCCTGGTCCAGTATTAGGAAAAAAAACCTTCAAATTATTTCAACTAATTTTTTCCCTTAACCCTGTGACTTATTCAGCAGATGTTGAAGGGTCAATGCACTCTCCAGAGAGCTGATCATGATTTGGTTCAGAGGAGGATTATAGGTAACTGGGATGGGTGCAAATAAAGAATAAATGAGTATTGAAGAATAAATGAGTATTGAAGAAAAAGAGATTTTGTCAAAATTACTCATCTTGTGCTTATCAGGACCATTCATAAGACTATCATTGGAAACAGGAAAACAATATCTATACTGTTAAGAGAGTACTGATTGGTTGGCAAGTGGACACTGATTTGTAGAGGTGTTGCCATAGAGAATGCTCCACTTAGAAGATGGCTGACAGTTAACTTCCACTCTCCTGTTTTATTCCCCTGATCTTTGGTTTCCTTACTGATTTAAAATGTCTATTTCAGCCTTGACCCAGTCTTTACTGCCCTCTGCTGTAAACAAACTCCAAAGATTCACTACCCTCTGAGTGAAGAAATTATTCCTAATCTGCCCGAAAAGGGTGATCTCTTGCTTTCTGCTTTTATGTTTACACCTAGGATTCTTCTGAAGGATCTTTAACTTTTATTGGCTATCCCTTTCAAACTGGATATTTAAAAGTAAAAGCAAATTACTGCGGATGCTGGAATCTGAAACCAAAAGAGAAAATGCTGGAAAATCTCAGCAGGTCTGGCAGCATCTGTAAGGAGAGAAAGGGTCAGTTAGACTCGAAATGTCAGCTCTTTTCTCTCCTTACAGATGCTACCTGCTGAGATTTTCCAGCATTTTCTGTTTGGATATTTAAGACCCTTTTATGCCCTCTGGTCCCAGACTCTCTCATAAGGGAAAACAACCTCTCAGCATCTATCCTGTCAAGCACCCTAAGAATGTTGAATGTTTCAATAAGCTCACCTCTCATTCCAGTACACTCTAACTTGCACAAGTCCTACCTGCTCAACCTCTAGTCATAAGAAAGTTTTTTGATGCTCGGTTTCAGTTAGTGAATATTCGATGAACTGCCCCAAATGCCTGTGTTTTTTTCCATATATAAAGTGACCAAAACTGTCTACAGTAATCTAGCCTCAAGTTTGTTACAAGCTTTCAA
>NW_025163151.1:0-1591 GCF_004010195.1 Chiloscyllium plagiosum
TCTTCTAAGCCTCATAATCTAATATGATCCATTCTGTCCTGAGTGAGGGGCCGGAGGGAATTTCTTGCTGAGATTTTGTCTGTTTCAATGGAATGTTCTTTTGTTGAGTGATTTACACTTCCTTCAAACTATTCATTTACAGGCCCATATTTCAGTCGGTTTCGCCTCTTTGCCATGGTCAGTTCTCATCTCAAACCCGTGTAATTGGCTCGTTTTGTTTCTAGTTGTAGCTTGTCCTTTCTGTGGTTCACTTTAAAACTTTATATTTCTTTAAACTGCACTTTATCACAATTTCCCCGAGGATCTCTCCACGTGACATTACTCATTCACTAAGTTTCATCACACATCGGTCGCTCTGAGATAGCACTGTCCCTAGCCAGTTGCACAATTTGTTATTCAAAAAAAACACCGACAAAAACTTTTTCTGAACTCCTCTTCCAATATCACTGTTGTCAGTGTGACTGTCCTGGATTATGTGAATATTGAAGTTTCCCAAAATTATCAAAATGCCTTTGTTAAAAAATTCCAATGAGTTCCTGTTTAATGCAGTGATGAGCAATGGAATGCCTAAAACTGTTCTGCTGCTTGCGTCCTTGGAAAGTAGTAGCCAGAATTTACATTCAGACTGACTCTACTTCATGATCTGAGGTCAAATGCTTTCTCTGTAATGCCTTTCTTACCCATTATTGTTAGCGTTGCCCATTTTGGCTGAGTTTGCACAAGGTTGTGAACCATTGAATATTTATGTTCCACCTTTTGATCGCCCTGTACGCATGTCTCTCTTGTGTCTAAATCTTTTTTATCTCTGTGTCACAAATCAATCTACCTTATTGAAGAGACATTATCCATTCCAAAAAAACATAAGTTACTCTTTCCCACAATTTCCTGTCACAGACCTATTTCCTGTCACAGACCTATTCCCTGATGTATATTCCCTGATGTAGTTAAACTCTGTTCCATCCTGTTTCTTTCTGCTTGTCTTCAGTCACATTCCCATGCTGCTCCCATACTTCACCTTTTCTCTTTGCATTTGGACAGCACGTTTCATCTGAACTCTGTCCCAGCATCCTCTGTGTCAGTTTAAAGCCCTGTCCCATAAAACTACGGACATGATTGGCCAGGACACTGGTTCCGGTACAGTTCCAGTGGGACCATCCTAATGGACTATTTATTAAATCGGGTATGGGATGTGGGTGCGTATGGCTGACCAGCCTTTCTTGGCCAGCCCTAGCTGCCTTCGAGCTAAGTAACTTGCTCGAACATTTCAGAGGGTAATTGAGAGGCAAACACTTTGCTGTGGGTATGTCGTGTAGACGACGTGAGGATGAGCAGATGTCCTTATCTAAAGGACAAGTATTTGGATTTTTTGTACTCAGCAATGGTTTCATATTTATTTATGGGTTGTTAATTACTATTTTTAAAATTATTAATTTCAAACAACACCATTTCTGATGGTGGAATTCAAACCCTCTTCCCCCGAACATGAGCTGAGGTTTTGGACACATGCTCTAGCAATAGTACCACTCGGCCATCACTTCGCCTGCTCACTGTTTGCTTATCCCTGAGCACTGATACCAGAGCATCATGAAGC
>NW_025163152.1:0-1591 GCF_004010195.1 Chiloscyllium plagiosum
ATGGGTGTGCCGTTGATTTGTTCATATATTTGGTCGTTGAATGCGAAGTGTGTTGTGAGGCACAGATCCAGTAGTTTGAGTATACCGTCTTTGTTGATAGGTTCACCGTCCTGTTGTCTGTTCAGTATGTCCAGCAGGTTGGCTATTGTTTCTCTGGCTAGGGTTTGTCGATATAGGTGAACAGTGCCTATACATCGAATGAGACCATAGCTTCTTCCTTGACTATGTGCACATTTCTGATGATGTCCATGAATTCCTGTGTTGACTGTATAGAGTGTCTGGATCCGCTGATCAGGTGTTTCAGTTTCTGATGTAGTTCTTTAGCCAGTTTGTGTGATGGTGTCATTGGTCGTGATACTATTGGTCTGAGTGGGATGTTTGGTTTGTGTAGTTTAGGTAGTCCATAGAATCTGGCGGTGTTGTTGCCTTCAAGTTTCATTCTCTGTAGGCGTGTACATGGATGACAGATGAATGGGAGTTTAGTGTGAGTTCGAATCAGATTTTATTCTGCAGGTTTGAAGCCGGGAACGTCAGCAGCAGATTATTTGCTTCCTTAAGACTGTATTTCATCGCTCAAGGTTCAAAAAGCAGATGGAATAAGCCCGTGAGATATATTCTGGTGAGTATTTCAAGTTAGAAATGGTCAGGGCATGGCGTCAGGAATCAGTTCATAGTCAAAGGGATCACCCACGTTATGACTTGTCTGCTTCAACTGCAGATATTGGCCAGGGATGGGATGGAAACAGTGGAAGGAAGTGAAGTTTGTAACCAGAACAGTAGACAGTGACCTCCATGCTCTTTATATTTAAATAACAAAGACAATAATACAATACATTGCGGTTCTCCGCTGAAACTGTGTAGGTCACCCATGAGTAACACTGCCAGAGCAGAGAGGGAGACAGTAATTGAACACGTTCATTGATGTAGTTAGTAGTGGTCTGGAGAGTGAATATCTGGATTCAGAGTTTCAACAGGAACAATAATAGTAGCAAGAAGTATAGATTATATGAAAGAACAGTAATACTGTCATAACTGGTTTATAGAAAACAAAATTCACTTACCAGGGATAACAACGATAGCCAGGAGAGGATAATAAAAATATTGAATAATGAGAAGAGCATAATAGATCTGCATTGATAATGACAACCAATTAATTGCAGAAAGAATCCAACGTAATCGGATAACCTCCTGTTTATCATTGGAATATTCCAGTCTAATGTTCTCAGATTCGGATCCATTGTTGGAACATTCCAGTGAAATGTTCTCAGATTCTGCTCCATACTTGGGAAATTCCAGTCAAATATTCTAAGATTCTGATCCTTTTTTGGAACACTCCAGTCTATTGTTCACATATTCTAAACCATTGTTGGAGCATTCCAGTCTAACGTTCTCAGATCCTGATCTCTCCTCCCCCTCTCTCTGGAGCTGCTGATCCCTGTCAATGCTGTCGGTAATGTTCCCGCTCATGTTATGGAATAACACATTGATGGAGCTCATTTATCATTAAAAGATGGAAACCCTCCACTTGGATAACTAGAATCCATGGAGTTTGTCATTAATCACAGTCACTGAACAAACAGGCTCAGTTAAC
>NW_025163153.1:0-1591 GCF_004010195.1 Chiloscyllium plagiosum
AGGGAGAGACTGGAATCTAATCGAGGGGTTCAGCGTGGTTCACATAAAGCATATGTGATAGCCAAGAGTGAGGGAGAGACTGAAATCTAATCGAGGGGTTAGGGGTGGTTTAGATACAGCGTATGAGATGCCCAAGAGTGAGGGTCAGACTGGAATCTAATCGAGGGGTTCGGGGTGGTGTACAAACAGCATTTGAGATAACCAGGAGCGAGGGAGAGACTGGAATCTAATCGAGTGGTTCAGGGTGGTTTACATATAGCATATGAGATAACCAGGAGTGAGGGAGAGACTGAAATCTAATCGAGGGGCTCAGGGTGGTTTACATGCTGCATATGAGATAACCTGGAGGGAGGTAGAGACTGGAATCTAATCGAGTGGTTCAGGGTGGTTTACCTACAGCATATGAGATACCCAGGAGTGAGGGAGAGACTGAAATCTAATCGAGGGGTTCGGGATGGTTTATATACAGCATGTGAGATGCCCAAGAGTGAGGGGCAGACTGGAATCTAATCGAGGGGTTCAGGGTGGTTTACATACAGCATATGAGATACCCAGGAGTGAGGGAGAGAGTGGAATCTAATCGAGGGGTTCAGAATGGTTTCCATACAGCATATGAGATACCCAGGAGTGAGGGAGAGACTGAAATCTAATCGAGGGATTCAGAGTGGTTTACATACAGCATATGAGATACCCAGGAGTGAGGGAGAGACTGGAATCTAATCGAGGGGTTCGGGATGGTTTTGCATGCAGCATATGAGATACCCAGGAGTGAGGGAGAGACTGCAATCTAATCGAGGCGTTCAGAGTGGTTTACAAACAGCAAATGAGATACCCAGGAGTGAGGGAGAGACTGAAATCTAATCGATGGGTTCGGGGTGGTTTATATACAGTATTTGAGATGCCCAAGAGTGAGGGGCAGACTGGAATCTAATCGAGGGGTTATGGGTGGTTTACATACAGCATATGAGATACCCAGGAGTGAGGGAGAGACTGGAATCTAATTGAGGGGTTCAGGGTGGTTTACACACTGCATATGAGATAACCTGGAGGGAGGGAGAGACTGACACCTAATCGAGGGGTTCAGGGTGGTTTATATACAGCATATGAGACACCCAGATGTGAGGGAGAGATTGTAATCTAACCGAGGGGTGCAGGGTGGTTTATATACAGCATATGAGATACCCAGGAGTGAGGGAGATACTGAAATCTAATGAGGGGTTGGGGGTGGTTTATATACAGCATATGAGATGCCCAAGAGTGAGGGACAGACTGGAATCTAATCGAGGGATTCAGGGTGGTTTATATACAGCATATGAGATACCCAGGAGCGAGGGAGAGACTGGAATCTAATCGAGGGGTTCGGGGTGGTTTACATACAGCATATGAGGTTCCCAGGAGTGAGTGAGAGACGTAAACATCAGTAAGTTAACATACGGTAGTGCCAGCAGATAGGAGGACTCGTGATACATTGATCATTATTGAGATGAGATTGTGTTGGCAACATGAGCTTAACATGACATGAAGTGGAATCAAATCAATGGGTGGTTAATATACAAAATAACAGATAGCCCAAAGTGAGTTAAGGCATGGA
>NW_025163154.1:0-1591 GCF_004010195.1 Chiloscyllium plagiosum
CAGGACAACTCTCTCACAGACCTGTAAAGGACCACTACTGTTCTTCATTTACAGAAGAATCCATAGACAGAACAAACAGTTCTTTCTAGCCATATCGGAAATTAAAGGCAGACATTCCTGAAGAAGGGCCTGTGCCCGAAACGTCGAATCTCCTGTTCCCTGGATGCTGCCTGACCTGCTGTGCTGTTCCAGCAATAAAGTTTCAACTCTGATCTCCAGCATCTGCAGACCTCACTTTCTCCCAGAAGGGCGTAAGAACATGGGAGAACAAGAACAGAAGTGCATATAAAAAAGAGTGACAGAGTTCGAGATCAAAAGAATAAGAACATAAGTGAATAATAAATATGTGAAGAGGGATATAACGGAAGAAGAGAATATGAGAATGTAAGAGATGGAGAACATAAGAAAATAAGACCAGAACGAAACGAAAATAAAAGTTATGAACAGCTTAAGGGAATATGTACAGATGCAAATACGAAAACAAAACACAAGTGAGTAAGCAAATAAGAGCGTGAGACTGTGAGAACAACAGTGAACAAAAACAGAAGGGAACAAAAACATCAGACTATAAGTCAATATATGAATAAGAACAGAAGAGAATGGGAAGGTAAGACAATGATAATGTTAGAAAGTTTGAGCAGTTATATATGCAAAGAAGAACAAAAGGGAAGAAGGTGATAAAGTCAGAAGAACCTATGCGAATAATAAGATAAAAGAATGACAATATACGAGTATAAGAGAATAAGAAAATAAGAACATTTATGAATACGCAAATATGAATATAGAATAAAATACATGAGATTTAAATCGAAAAAAAAACATAAGTGAGTACAAAAATAGGAACATAACAGTATAGGATCACCGTGGAATAATTAAACAGAAGAACAGAAACAGAAGAGCATGAGAGAATAAGCACATGAACCAGAGAATTACATAAATGGAAAATACCAAAATAAATGAATTGGAACATAAATATAGAGGACATACAAAGTAAAGTAGAGTTTAAAATGTAAGTGTATAAGAACGTACGATGTTACGAGAATAAGACCTACAGAAAACTAAAGCAAAGTGCTTTTATGAACAAGAAAAGGAGTTCAGAAGATAAAATAATAAGAACGGAAAAGAAATCAATCGATGTGAATAAGAACATAAGAGAGCAGCAACATAGGAAAATAAAAGAAAAAGAGCATAAGAAAAACACACAAGATCATGAGAGAATAAAAAATATCAAAATTAGAGAACAGCAGAATAGGAATGTAAGTGAATAAGTAAATAAGCTTATTTATGATGAGGAAAAGAAGAACATAAGAGACTAAAATTGGGAGATTAAAATAGAATTCAATTTAATTGAATGAGAACATGAGTGAGCAGAACTTAGGAATGTCAAGCAATAAGAACGTAAGAGAGAATAACACGGATAATCGTATGAATGTAAGAATTTGAAACAGACAAATTAAGAATATTTTATTTGCTTTTGAACAGAAAACAATGAAAGCAAAGGATTTGTTTAGAATAAGAATAGTAGAAAAAGAGAATAAGAGAATTTCAACGGAGGAGTAAACGAATTGACGAGAATAGGAATACATGAGAA
>NW_025163155.1:0-1591 GCF_004010195.1 Chiloscyllium plagiosum
CCACTCTCGATGTTAAACCCTAGTTCGTGTGGCCCCCTCTCCGTGTTAAATCTGAGTTAGTGTGCCTCCCTCTCGGTGTTAAACCTGAGTTAGTGTGGCCCCCTCTCGATGTTAAACCTGAGTTAGTGTGGCCTCCTCGATGTTAAACCTGGGTTAGATTGGCCCCCTCTCGGTGTTAAACCTGAGTTAATGTGGCCCCCCCGTCGGTGTTAAACCTGAGTTGGTGTGGACCTCTCCATGTTAAACCTGAGTTAGTTTGGCTCTCTCTCTCGGTGTTAAACCTGAGTTAGTGTGGCCCCCTCTCCGTGTTAAACCTGAGTTAGTGTGGCCCCCCCGTCGGTGTTAAACCTGAGTTAGTGTGGCCCCCTCTCCGTGTTAAACCTGAGTTAGTGAGGCCCCCTCCATGTTAAACCTGAGTTAGTGTGGCCCCCTCTTGGTGTTAAACCTGAGTTCATGTGGCCCCCTCTCGGTGTTAAACCAGAGTTAGTGTGGCCCCTTCTCGGTGTTAAACCAGAGTTAGTGTGGCCCCCTCTCGGTGTTAAACCTGAGTTAGTGCGGCCCCATCTCGATGTTAAACCTGAGTTAGTGTGGCCCCCTCTCGGTGTTAAACCAGAGTTAGTGTGGCCCCCTCTCGATGTTAAACCTGAGTTAGTGTGGTCCCCTCTCCGTGTTAAACCTGAGTTAGCGTGGCTCCCTCTCGGTGTTAAACCTGAGTTAGTGTGGCTCCCCTTCGGTCTTAAACCTGAGTTAGTGTGGCCCCCTCTCGGTGTTAAACCAGAGTTAGTGTGGGCCCCTCTCGATGTTAAACCTGAGTTAGTGTGGCTCCCTCTCGGTGTTAAACCAGAGGAAGTGTGGCCCCCTCTCGGTGTTAAACCTGAGTTAGTGTGGCCCCCTCGATGTTAAACCTGAGTTAGTGTGGCCCCCTCTCGGTGTTAAACCTTAGTTAGTGTGGCCCCCCCTCGGTGTTAAACCTGAGTTAGTGTGGCCCCCCCCTCGGTGTTAAACCTGAGTTAGTGTGGCCCCCCTCTCGGTGTTAAACCTGAGTTAGTGTGGCCCCCTCTCGATGTTAAACCTGAGTTAGTGTGGACCCCTCTCGATGTTAAACCTGAGTTAGTGTGGCCCCCTCTCGATGTTAAACCTGAGTAAGTGTGGCCCCCTCTCCGAGTTAAACCTGAGTTAGTGTGGCTCCCTCTCGGTTTTCAACCTGAGTTAGTGAGGCCCCTCGATGTTAAACCTGAGTTATTGTGGCCCCCTCTCGGTGTTAAACCGAGGTTAGTGTGGCCCCCACCTCGGTGTTAAATATGAGTTAGTGTGGCCCCCTCTCGATGTTAAACCTGAGTTAGTGTGGCCCCCTCTCGGTGTTAATCCTGAGTTAGTGTAGCCCCCTCGATGTTAAACCTGAGTTAGTGTGGCTCCCTCGATGTTAAACCTGAGTTAGTGTGGCTCCCCCTTGGTGTTAAACCTGAGTTAGTGTGGCCCCCTCTCTGTGTTAAACCTGAGTTAGTGTGGCTGCCTCTCCGTGTTAAACCTGAGTTAGAGTGGCTCCCTCTCGGTGTTTAACCAGAGTTAGTGTGGCTCCCTCTCGGTGTTA
>NW_025163156.1:0-1591 GCF_004010195.1 Chiloscyllium plagiosum
ATGGAGGAATCTGAAAACAACAATGATTCAAATGTCAAAAGCCTTTCTTAACTTGAACAAAACTCTGGTGGAAGAGCTGACGGAATGTTTCCACTTGAGAGGCAAAGGGGCACCAGAGGATATGAATACAAGACAGTCACCATGAATCCAGAAGGGAATTCAGGAGAAACACCTTTATCCAGGGAGGGGCAAGACTGTGGGACTTGATTCCCAGGGAGTGACTGAACAATGTTGGATTCAACAGGCTCCTATTAAATAAATCAACACTTCAGGATTCACAGCTCCATAGAAATGAAAATGGTAAATGAATTAGCAATCTATGAAATTGTTGAAATGTACAGGTAGCTGTGTGTCAGACACTCAGTTAAGTTCCCAAGTTTGCTTTCCTGAAATATGTGATTCATGAAAAAATTACACAATTCGAACAGATTACATAATATTAAATTTTCTTAGAATCAACAAACAATATATTCCATCTAATTAGGTGATGAAAGTAGAGGTCAATATCTTAAGAATAATCCTCTGGACATATACACTTATTTGTAACCGATTAAATTGTGAGCAAATTTAAGCTTTGGACTGAGCACAATATGCCACATTATAGGGAAAATATCCACATTTGTAGGATGTAACTGTATGTTCAAAAAAGGAACAAAACAAATGAGAAAACAACAAATCGGTTTGCACAACAATATCACGATGGAAAATCTGGAATCGATTATTAAGGAGGTTGTCGTAAGGAACTTTGAAAATCTCAATACAATCAGGTTGAGTCAACATGGTTTTGTGAAATGGATATCAAGTTTAACTAATTTATTAGACTTCTTTGGGGAGGTGACAAAAGATGTAGATAAAGGGGAGTCTGTCGATGTAGATTAGATTTTAGATTGCCAGAGGTTTTCAATAAAATTTCACTTCAAACGTTGCTGCATGAAGTAAGTGCTCATGGTGTCCAGGTTACTAGGTTGACATAGATAGAGGTTGGGTTAGCTAACAGGAGACAGTGCTGAGGCTTCGAATATCTACATTGTTTGTAAATAACTTGAATGAATGGACCAAATGTATGGTTAGTGATGTTGATCAGTGTTGGCAAAGAGATAAAAAAAAGCTCTGCTGATAGAGTCACCAGATGAATAATTGTTTCTATTTGTGGAGAACAGGAAAATGAGAGGATATCAAGGCAAGATATTAACTATTAATCCAATTGGGAATTTACAAGAAATTTCTTTATCCAAGAAGTAGAGAGACATGAGGCGTCTCAGCTCAATATCGACCTCAAGCCTTCCTGAGGACATAGTTCACGTCGTCTGCATAGTTCCTGACATGGAAAGGCAAATTGATTTGTTTTGTAAAAAGGCAAGGTCATGATAAAAGGGGGTAATACCTTTGGTGGTTATGAGGGTGTTTAGAGGCTTGCTGCGTACACCAGCAGAGATCCCATGGACATAGACTGTGTACACGGTGTTAGGCCTCAGGCCTGTGATGACAGACAATCGACGGTCACCAGTTACCGTCACGTTGTGCACATCCTCAGAACCTCGCACTCCGTACTGTATGTGAAAAGAATTAAATTCTTTCTCCGCTCCCCAGG
>NW_025163157.1:0-1591 GCF_004010195.1 Chiloscyllium plagiosum
CAGTTTATTTCATTGAATCAATGAATAACGACTTATACATTGAATGAATGATTGAAGTTTCTTTCAGCGAATGAACGAATACAGTTTGTTTCTTTCAATGAATGAGTTAAGCTTGAGGCATTGAAAGAATGTATAGTTTGTTCGGGTGAAGGAATGTATTAAGCTTGAGACATTAAATGAATGGGAGAAGCTCTACTGCACTTGCAGTTTGTTGCATTGCATCAATTTATAACGTTTGATTTTTTGACTGAATGAAAACAGTTTGTTTAATTGAATGAATGCGTTAAGCACGAGACATTGAATGAATGAGAAAAGCTCTAATGCACTTGCAGTTTGTTTCTTTAAATCAATTTATAACGGTTGATTTACTGAATGAATAAAAACACTTTGTTTGGTTGAATGAATGAATCAGTAAATAACGTCTGATACATTGAATGAATGATTGAAGTTTCTTTCAGCGAATGAACGAATACAGTTTGTTTCTTTCAATGAATGAGTTAAGCTTGAGGCATTGAATGAAGAGTGAAGCTCTGCTTATAGAATTAACACGAACAGCTTGTTTCCTTGGATCAATGAATAAAGGTTGGTTCATTTAATGAACGATTGAATTTAGAATCAACAAACGAATGAATACATTTACAATCTTTCAATGAATGAGTAAAGTTTGAGGTATTGAATGAATTGTTGTAATTGAATTAATTCGTGCAGTTTATTTAATTGAATCAATGTATAACGTTTGTTTCATTGAATGAATGAATACAGTTTGTTCGGTTGAAGGAATGGATGAAGCTTTAGACATTAAATGAATGAGAGAAGCTTTACTGCACTTGCAGTTTGTTGCATTGCATCAATTTATAACGTTTGAGTTTTTGAATGAATGAAAACAGTTTGTTAAATTGAATGAATGCGTTCAGCACGAGACATTGAATGAATGAGAAAAGCTCTGATGCACTTGCAGTTTGTTTCGTTAGATCAATTTATAACGGTTGATTCACTGAATGAATAAAAACAGTTTGTTTGGTTAAATGATTGCGTTAAGCTCGAGACATTGAATGAATGAGAGAAGCTCTAATCATTGAATCATCTGGTGCAGTTTGTTTCATTGAATCAATAAATAACGTCTGATACATTGAATGAATGATTGAAGTTTCTTTCAGGGAATGAACGAATACAGTTTGTTCCTTTCAATGAATGAGTTAAGCTTGAGGTTTTGAATGAATGAGAGAAGCGCAAATCATTGAAACAATGAATATCGTTTGTTTAATTGAATGAATGCGTTAAGCACGAGACATTGAATGAATGAGAAAAGCTCTAATGCCCTTGCAGTTTGTTTCATTACATCAATTTATAACGGTTGATTTACTGAATGAAAAAAAACAGTTTGTTTGGTTGAATGAATGTGTTAAGCTCGAGACATTGAATGAATAAGGGAAGCTCATTGAATCATCTGGTGCAGTTTGTTTCATTGAATCAGTGAATAACGACTAATACATTGAATGAATGATTGAAGTTTCTTTCAGCGAATGAACGAATACAGTTTGTTTCTTTCAATGAATCAGTTAAGCTTGAGGCATTGAATGAATGAGAGAAG
>NW_025163158.1:0-1591 GCF_004010195.1 Chiloscyllium plagiosum
AGATTTCCCTTTTGAAGGGATAGGAATACGTTTTCAGCAAATTAAAACTTTTTGTCACTCTTCATCTGAGCGGGTTTATATTCCAGACTTTATTAATCGAATCTAATTACTACCAGCTGCCAGGCTCCATTCTCCAAAGGTTGCTTACCAAATATCGCCATTACATTTGCAGATGTCACGAAGATTGGTGGAGTAGCAGAAAGCAGAGGGGACTGTCAACGAATGACGGAGAATATAGAGAGATAGAAGAGTTGAGCGGAGAATTGGCAGATGGAGTTGAATCCAGGCAAATGTGAGATAATGCATTTTGGGAAGTCTAATTCTCGAGCCAAGTATACTGGAAACGGAAAGGCCTTGGGTAAAGTTGATGAGCAAAGAGATCTGGGAGTTCAGTCCTTTGTACCCTGAAGGGTATAACCAGGGTGGATAAAAATAAGCATTTTCCCAAGGTGAGGGATTCAATAATGAGATGTCATGCGTTCAAGGTGAGAGGTGAAAAGTTTAAGAAAGATAGACGTTTGAAGTATTTTACACAGAGGGTGGTAGGTGCCTGGAACGTGTTGCCAGCAGAGGTAGTAGAGGCAAGCACGGTAGATTCATTTCAGGTGCGCCTGGACATATGCATGAGTAGGTGGGGTGTAGAAGATAAAGACGCTTAGGAATTTGGTGATAGGTTTAGACAGTGGATTTGGATCAGCTCAGGCTTCGACGTCCAAAGTGTCTGTTCCTGGCCTATAAATTTTCTGTGTTTTTGTTCTTCTTTGTTCACTACACTACCAACTTCATGCTACATTGCTTCATCTCAGAGAATGACATTGCGAATTCCAATTATCACAGAGGGAATATGTCATGCGGCTGTGTTGGAATTAAAGTGATGTACGCTGGATTGGAGTGTTTACTGGGAGAAAGAGGCTGATGTGGAGACGATGTGATCAAAAACAGCTCTTACTGTCAAAGTAACAAAATAGTGCATTGTTAAGGAAAATTTCAGAGAATGCTTTCAATTAATCGACCTCTCGCTTCAGGCTCCACCACGCTTCAGCTAAGCCAATCTATAGTGCGGGTTAATGCTGCTATTGTATCTTAATGATCTAATGAACGGAGACAAATATGCCCTTCCGCCCCGCCTTTGACCAGGAACACTCCTAGCTTTGGCATTTCATGCGCCTCTGTACCATCCTAGAAGAACCACGTCCTCATTTTCAAACCAATCATTCCATTTCGATACCGTGGTTGTGAGATCATTTCTCATGTCGCAGCTTTTACAACATGGAACATAGATTATTGGAACATCAGGCTCAGGAAAAAGGACAATTGGAAGCAATGAGGAAAAGAAATTTTATTTGAAAGTACCTCTTCCTGTGGAATTCTACATCAAGTATTTCACTTGCTCATTTGGCTCTATCTAGTCTATTGTGTGCAGTTTAGCAATTCGCATGACACCCACGGATATGACAGCACTGGAAATGATGCAGGACAGATTTACCAGAATATTGTCTGGGTAGAAGAGTTTCAATTATGAAGATAAATTGGATAGTCTGGAGGTGTTTTTCTTGTCGCAGAAGAAATTGAGAGGAGACATGATTGAGTT
>NW_025163159.1:0-1591 GCF_004010195.1 Chiloscyllium plagiosum
CCACATCGCTTAGAACTCCATCCCACTGAGGAACCCCACATCGCTCAGGTCTCCAGCCCACTGACCATTCCCACATCACTCGGGATTCCAGCCCACTGACCGTCCCTACATCGCTCAGGACTCCATTCCACTGACCATCCCACATCGCTTGGGATTCCAGTCCACTGACCGTCCCCATATCGCTCGGGATTCCAGCCCAGTAACCATTCTCACATCACTCGGGACTCCAGCCCACTGACCATCCCCACATCGCTTCGAACTCCATCCCAATGAGGAACCCCACATCGCTCAGGACTCCAGCCCACTGACCATTCCCACATCACTCGGGATTCCAGCCCACTGACCGTCCCTACATCGCTCAGGACTCCGTTCCACTGACCATCCCACATCGCTCGGGTTCCAAGCCCACTGACCATTCCCACATTGCTCGGGATTCCATCCCACTGACCATCCCCACATCGCTTGGGATTCCAGCCCACTGACCATCCCCACATCGCTTGGGATTCTAGCCCACTGACCATTCGCACATCGCTTGTGATTACAGCCCACTGACCATTCCCACATCGCTAGGGATTCCAGCCCACTGACCATCTACACATCGCTCGGGATTCCGTTCCACTAATCATTCCCACATCGCTCAGGACTCCATCTTACTGACCGACGCCCAATGGGTTTCCAGCCCACTGACCGTACAAAATCACTCGGGATTTCAGCCCACTGGCCGCCCCCACATTTATCAGGATTCCAGCCCACAGACCATCCCCCATTGCTCGGGACTCCAACCCACTGACCATCCCCTCATCGCTCAGGAGTCCAGTGCACTGACCGTCTCCACATCGCTTGGGATTCCAGTCGACTGACCGTCCCCACATCGCTCGGTATTCCAGCACACTGACCATTCTCACATCACTCGGGACTCCAGTCCACTGACCGTCCCCATATCGCTCGGTATTCCAGCCCACTGACCATTCTCACATCGTTCAGGACTCCAGCTTACCGACCGTCCCCACATCGCTCGGTTCTCCAGCCCACTGACCATTCCCAAATCGCTCGGGTTTCCAGCTCACTGACCATTCCCACATCGCTCGGGATTCCATCCCACTGACCATCCCCACATCGCTCAGGACTCCAGCGCACTGACCGTCTCCACATCGCTCGGGATTCCAGTCCACTGACCGTCCCCATATCGCTCGGGATTCCAGCCCACTGACCATTCTCACATCGCTCAGGACTCCAGCTTACCGACTGTCCCCACATCGCTCGGGACTCGAGCCCACTGACTGTCCCCACATCGCTTGCGATTCTAGCCCACTGACCATTCCCACATCGCTCGTGATTTCAGCCCACTGACCATTCCCACATCACTTGGGATCCCTGCTAACTGACCATCGCCACATCGCTCGGGATTCCGTTCCACTGACCATTCCCATATTGCTCAGGACTCCATCACACTGACCGACGCACAGTGGGTTTCCAACCCACTGACCATCCCCAAATCGTTTGGGATTCCAGCCCACTGACCATTCCCACATCGCTCGGGATTCCAGCCCACTGACCGTCCCCACATCGCTCGGGACTTCAGCCCACTGAC
>NW_025163160.1:0-1591 GCF_004010195.1 Chiloscyllium plagiosum
GAATTAGAAGGGATCTGAGAGGCAACCTTTTCAAACAGAGATTGGTGTGTATGTGTAATGAGCTGCCAGAAGACGTGGTAGAGGGGAGTACAATTACTACATTTCAAGGACATTTTTACAGGAACATGGATAGGAAGGATTTAGAGAGGATTGGGCCAAACACAGGCAAATGGGACTAGTTCAGTTTTTGGAAACTTGGTCAGCATGAATGAGTTGAGCCGAAGGGCCTGATGCCATGCTGTAAACCTCCATGACTCTATGATGATGTCTACATGGGCCACCTTCCCATAGGACCAAAATACACGGACCACTTTCCACTGGAACCTCCAATAGACACCAATAAACATGGACCTCCTTCCCACTGGTTGCTCCAGAAGAGACCAGTAAACATGGCCCTCCTTCCCTCAGGACTGTCCAGCACCTGAGCTGCAAACCCCACATCCTTTCCATCAGGTATGCCTCTTACATCAATCTCAACAACATTGTCTATCTCTGCACTACCTCAGCCCCTTGACAACAGAAACCCTAATTCCTGCTTGTTCTGCCTCCTAACTCTATGATTCCAATGTCCTCTCCCAGCTTCCTAAAGCCATATTCCATAAACTCCAACTTGTCTGATATGGAATGGGGCCTTCCCTGTCTTACCCATCTGTCATTCCAGAATGACCCCTGACCTCACTGCCAGCTAATTGCCTCCATGGCCTCCCTCCTCCCTCACTCTGTGTCCTGCTGCAGACTCACATTCTCTCCCTCCCCTTCCATCTTCTGTCTCTGGTCTCCAATCCATTGCTGCTTCCTCCATCTCACCAATGACAGCAGAGCCTTCAGACCCCGACAGCAAGCTCTCTGACCTCCTGCCCTTCATCCCTTCCCCACTCGATGGTTGTGCTATGGAATATACTGTTCAGTGCCATTACTTTTGGTTCACTGTTCCATTGCCATTGATTTGCTGAATTATTCCTCATCAGTAAATCTAGTCTGGCCTGTTCCCTGAGTTACTTCAAGACCGTTTTGCTTGAGAAAACATTCTTCTGTAAACTGTGTTGTCTGTTTCTCCAAGTCTTTGTATAAAGGTGAGAATAAGTGTGTGTAATTTAATTAACCGTCACAATCGGCCCAATGACCGTACAGACAGAGGTCACTGGGCCGATTGTGACTGTTAGTTAAATTAGTCCAATGAGTCCCATTTACCCAGCCCTTCCTGTATAACCCTGCAATTGTTTCCTTTTCAGCTATTTCTCCAAATGTCCTTTTAAAAGTTGCTGTTGAATCCACATCCACTCACCTTGCAGACAGTCATCATGAACTCACTGGATAAAAATGTTCCTATCTTCTTTCTTGTTCTTTAGACACATTCTGAAATATGTGCCCTCTGGTTACTGACCCTCCGGCCTGTAAAAACAATTTGTCCTGTATTTACTGCGTCCAAACTCGCTAATTGTGAACCCCTCATTGAGTGAGATCTACTTCCAGCACTGGGGGAGAACATTCAGCCTGTCAGGTAAATGCTGTCATTTCATGGAGCAATCCAGTCAGTCCCACCCCCTCCCATACTCACCCCCAGGGCCTTGCAGGTTTATTTCCATCAAGA
>NW_025163161.1:0-1591 GCF_004010195.1 Chiloscyllium plagiosum
TCTGCTGAATATCCCCACCATCTGTTTGCTTGATAATTTGACCTGATCCAAGCGTCACGGAGTCATTCAGTCTGTGTTCAATGCCCTGAGGCTGCTCCTGTTGAAAGTTGACAAACAGGTTTAAGGCTGTGTAAGGTATTGTATTCGGAGGGCGGGGTACATGGGAGAACATATACAGAGCACAGGCACTTCACAAAGATCCTTCTCAATGTAATGTTAATTCAGAAGGAACAGCTCAGACCGCACATTTCAGTTAATCAGCCAAGGGGAGTATATATGTCATTGCAAAGACTTGTAAAGACTGTACCGAACCGAACTTTAGTGACTATGTTTGTATGTAAAGTTTTTTTGTGAATAAAGTCTCTTTTTGAAATTGATATAAATATTTTTTCGAGGGGTACCAAGTATCTTGAGGTTGTGGAGGCCTTGCCCTTGTCCCTAATCTTTCTTAAATAAATGCTAGACAAGTTTGATACTCCCCGGGTACAGACATCAAACAGTCATCAACAGGGAGGAGATGGTGGGATGGTCACAGGGGGCTCAGTGTTGCCTCACCCCACCCGGGTTCGATTCCAGCCTCGGGCGACTGTCTGTGTGGAGTTGGCACATTCTCCCCGTGTCAGCCTCCGGGTGCTCCAGTTCCCACCCACTGTCCAAAGATGTGCAGGCTGGGTGGATTAGCCAGAGGAAATGAAGGGATCCAGGGACAGAGAAGGTGGGTGGGATGCTGTGCCGGGGGTCACTGTGAACCTGATAGGCCGAATGGCCTGCTTCCACGTTCTATGATCAATCCAGAGACTCAAATAATGTTCTGGGCCCTGGGCTCCAATCTTGGGGGTGGCTCTGGGTCATCACAGTGAGAACAGGTTTGGGGATGAACACGGTCCAAGGGAGCAACAGGTTTGCTTTCTGAGGTGTTGAGGACGTGAATGTTCTGTCGAGGAGTTTTGGGGATAAACATACTGAGGGGATGGTTTCTAAGGTATTGAGGGAGCACTATCTGTCAGTGCAGGGTGCAGATGGTCGAAAGGTCCAGATACACTGCATAGGACATAGAACACTACAGCACAGAACAGGGGCTTCAGCCCACGATGTTGTGCCAAACATTGATCCTCATGTAAGGTAAACCTAATGTATGACCCCTCAAATTTCTGTGACCGTATGCATGTCCAGCAGTCTCTTAAATATCCCCAATGACCTCGCTTCCACGACTGCTGCTTGCAACGCATTCCATGCTCTCACAACTCTCTGTGTAAAGAACCCGCCTCTGACATCCCCTCTATCATTTACGCCAAATAACTTAAAACTATGACCCCTGGTGTTAACAATTTCTGCCGTGGGAAAAAAAAAGTCTCTGGCTATAAACTCTATCTATGCCTCTCATTATCTTGTATACCTCAATTAGGTCCCCTGTCTTCCTTCTTTTTTCCACTGAAAAAAGTCTGAGCTCAGTCAACCTCTCTTTGTTAGATAAGCCCTCCATTCCAGGCAGCATCCTGGTAAACCTCCTCTGAACCCTCTCCAAAGCATCCAATCTTTCCTATAATAGGGCGACCATAACTGGACACAGTATTCCAAGTGCGTTCTAACC
>NW_025163162.1:0-1591 GCF_004010195.1 Chiloscyllium plagiosum
AGGCATGAGATGGCTGATGAAATACGTTAACAAAACTTTGAAGAAATTCAAAATATCAATTACTGGCAAAATAATAACTAGGGAGAGAAAAGTCCAGCTTAAAGATCAGCCAGTCTTTGCATGTATTAAACTGCAGGAGAAGGGTGAGATACTACATGAATATTCCCACTCAGAAAATTGTTTGAGTAGGTTCCAGGAGCGAGAGATTTGGGGAAAAATACAGTGACATCTTAAAAATTATGTGAACTACAAGAAGAAATGCTAGACATCTTAAAATGCATAAAGGCACATAAATCCCTGGGAGGTTGTCATTTCTACCTCCGAACTTTGCGGGAAGCTAACGAAGTGGTTGCTCAACCCTTTGTTGATATATTTGTATCATCGAATGTGATAAGTGACGTGGCAATAAAAATGGAGGATGGTTCATGTAGTGCCATTATTGAAGAAAGTAAGGAAAAATCAGGGAACTATTTTGTGGGTAGACTGGCGTCAATGGTGGTGGAGTTGCTGAATGTGATTCTGAGGAAAAGAATTTATATGTATTTGGAAAGATAGGACCAGAAGAGAGCATTATACATGGGAAACCATGACTCACTAACTTGATAGATGCTTTTTGAAGATATGAAGAAGGATATCGATGAGGGCAGAGCAGTTAACATTGTCTTTATTGAATTCAGTAAAACCACCTGGTTACCAAAGTTAGATTGCCTGGAATACAGGGAGACATAGCCACTTGGATTCAAAATTCATAGAAGGTTGGAGTCAAAGCGTGGCAGTGGAAGTTCGTTTATTGGACTTGAGGTCAGGGATAATGGGCTTACTGCAAAAATCAGTTGTGTGTGCACTGCCATGTGTCACCGTTCTAAATTATTATGATTTGAACTTGTGGTGTGGTCGACAGTGGAGAACATGTACTGACATTACAATGGGATCTTGCGTCAGTAAGATGAGAGGTGTCAGATGGAGTTTATTTCGCTGAAATGTGATGTATTGCAGTTTGACGAGATAAATCAGGGCAAGACTTATCGGTGGGGTCCTGTCGATTGTGGCCAAACAAAGAGACCGACATATAAATTTCAGAATACCTACAGTGTGGAAACAGGCCATTCAGCCCATCTAGTATGCAGCGACTCCCTGAAGAGCATCCCACCAGACACACCCCTACCCTACCCCTCTGACCACACATTGAGTGGCGGTATTTGACGGTGAGGGAAGCTCACAACCAGGACAATACCTCTCACGTATGTTTAATATAAGCATCCCATGAACAGGTTTCTGTTAGGAGTTACAATTTCTAATTCGCTCGGGTTCTTCAGAGAAAGAAGTATGTGGTGTGGGTGAGGCAAGTGAAAAGCACACCTACAACGATTGTACTAGTGCACCCACTTCCAAATAACCTCCACACAGCTACTTTACTCTTTCATAAGATATAGCCTGTGTCCGTGGAGAGGGTTGCAATGCATGCTGAAGGTACATCAATCCGTTTTTCTACTTCTTTTTTCTACACACATTTAGCAGGTCTGCCTCTCGACTGCAGATACACTAAGTCTCTACCAGCAGATAGCATAAACGAAGCGCTATAGTACGTTCA
>NW_025163163.1:0-1591 GCF_004010195.1 Chiloscyllium plagiosum
AGGTAACTATTAAGCACAGCCTTTCACCAGCTCAGAGCAACGGAAGGATTCTTACAGCCAACAAAGTCATTTTGAATTTTCAACATTGATGGTTGTAAGCTAATGAAAGATTTTGGTAAATATCCTGACAGGGAAAACTGATCATTTTACCAAAAATATAATACAGAAATGTCTACGTAACCTCGCTCCGCCGATATGAAGCATTAACTCTGTTTCTCTCCACTGTCGTACTAAGTTTTTTCTATCAAGCCATGGTTTTGGTTCCGATTTCAAACATCTGCAGTCCTTTGTTTCATGTTATTCTTAACAACGTTTGAGACAAAACCAATGACCTGACGGCTTCAGAAAATCGGCCAGAAATACTGTTAGCAAGATATCTTTGCAGAACGCATCGCCAATTCCCTGACCAGGAATCACCCTTTCCCCCTCAGGAAATGCACCAACCGTGAGATTAAAAGGGAAGGCGACAGAAGCTGTCGCATTTATTCTCAATGAAACCACTTATGCATTTCACTGCACATTAGTTTCTCGTTGTCTTCGAGGTATTTTTAACACTATAAGAAAATACCATTCGGCCCATCGTGCAGTATGGCTCATTAGATAGCCATATGTTTTCGATCCAGTGTCCAGCTTTGACAGGATACTTGGTGTATTCTGATGTTTTCAACGCAAAATTCAGAAAAAGATTATCCCTGCGATTTTAAACGAGACAACAATGGGAGTGAGTTATATACCGTCATACTGAAGTGAAATCCCCTCGAGCAACCCATTCACATTTTCACCCATTGAGTGAGTCACAGACACACGTGCCTGGATGTGCGGGGGAGGAGGGCAGAGGTTTCGGGATTATACCAGCTCCTTGTGCTTCAGTACCGCTCTCCACCGACTTAAGACCAACCCCCACCCCGCCCCCTACACCACACACACACACACACACACACACACACAAGTTTCTCCGACAAAAGGCAGCATTAGGCGCAACTAAAGCCAGTTTTACAGACAATGAGAGACGTTGCGATGAGCTGGAATCTAAAATGGACAATTGCCTCACATGCAACTTTCAAATTTGAAAACACACTGATCCAAAGTCTGCAGCTCCTCAAAATCTGTCGCACATTGAAGTGTGATTCGAGACCCACTGATCCAATCCCTGCAGTACATTGCACACAAATCCGGAAGGATTCGAACCACCAAAAGTCAGAGGCATTATCCATTACGTCACTGGCCCAACGGCAGCCGGAGGTACGACAGGTAGTCGTTGTGAAATGGAAACATGGACATTGGGGGAAACAGTATTCACAAGGTGAACAATCAGTAAAAATAATTATCGTCACTGCTTCACATCTGATGTCCCACTTGGTGAAGCAATGTCTCTCAATGGCCAAGGAAACATATTTGTCCTCAGGTACCTGCTTCTGGGTCGCATGCGCCTCTGCTGGGATTTGCCATCAGTTTATTCACAGTCACTCCGCGATTTTTTGATCCACTCCAGGGAAATATCTTTTCATACCTTGCGTCATGACCTTTTCCAGTCAAGACCCTGAGCCAATCCAGAGATAAACCTCTGTTGGTTTGAATCCCGCGATGGAGA
>NW_025163164.1:0-1591 GCF_004010195.1 Chiloscyllium plagiosum
CAAGTGAATCCCGAAGAGTACAAAAGGTGCAGGATATTGTAAAGAGGGAAATGAGGAGGGCAAGAAAGGAAAATGAGATAACCTTGGGAGATAACGTTAGAGATAATCCAAAGAGATTCGACTAGTAAATTAAGAGCAAAGGGGTAGATCATAGAGTCATAGAGATGTACAACTTGGAAACAGATCTTTCAGTCTCACTTGCCCATGCTGACCAGATATCCTAAACTAATCTAGTCCCATTTGCCAGTACTTGGCCCATATCCCTCTAAACCCTCCTATTCGTCTACACACTCAGATGCCTTTTAAATGTTGAAATTGCACCAGCCTCCACTGCTTCCTGTGGCAGTTCATTTCATACACACCATCCCCTGCATGAAAAATTTACTCCTTAGGTACTTTCAACTTTTTCCCCTCTCACTCGAAACCTATACTCACGAGTACAGGTTTAGATGAGACTCCACCCACTCCAGGGAAAAAGACCTTGTCTATTCACTGTATCAATGCCTCTGATGATTTTATAAACCTTTATAAAGTCACCCCTCAGCCTCCAAAGCTCCAGGGAAATCAGCCCCAGCTCATTCAGCCTCTCCCTATATAACTCTACATGGCTGCGAATATGTATAAGCCTAGAGGGATGGTTTCATAAATCATGTTACATTTCATATAAACGCTGTTTTTTTTATTATCATTTAGTTTAAAATGGAGGATGGGTGCCTTTTCAATTTCATACCAGTAGCACAGAAAGACCTGGGGAAATAAACTGCAACAAAAAAGAAATGAACAAAAGTGATTGCTCTACGGATAATCTCACCATATCATTCGTGTAAAAAATAATTCCCTGTTTTGACCTTGAAGTTAATAGAGTCTATTAATTAGTCCTGTGTGTGTAATAATTTTCATCTATCTGTCATTCTACATTTAGTTGTTATAGTTACCGTGTGGATTACTGCAACTCTCTAAAAATTCAAAACAAAATAAAGTAAAACTGCAATTTAAATATTGTATCTAATTACAACAAAAAACATTAGCAATTCAATGACACCAAATTGGAAAGGAATGTTGAAATGTAGCCAATCCTGAGGAGCACAAGAAGTTGCAAGAGATCATTAATTAATTTACGGCATGTTCAAATAATTAGCAAATGAAGATCCACACAGATAAACGTAAGGTGTTACATCTTGGTCGGAATAATGTGCAGGTCATTTATTCAAAGATGCACGTCTAAGTGAGGGAGACAAACAAAGGGATTTCAGACAATTACATCAGTCACTAACAATTTCACCACAGGTTCCAAAGGCCATAAAAATGCAAACAAGGCTCTAAGCTTTATCTCTAAAGGGATAGATTTGAAAGTAGGGTCACTATAGAAATTTGGTTCACTATAATTAAGAGTATTGCCTGCAGTTCGAGTTGACACATTATAGAATGTATGAGAGAGAGTGAAGAGAAGATTTATAAGAATGCTACACAAGTTTCTGGCTGTGCATATCAAAGAAGAATTGTTGTGCTGTTCACTTCTCTCTTGAAAAGAAGGATGACAGTTCTAAAATTATGAACGGTTTTGAAAAGAGAAGGTACAGAGAAAACATTT
>NW_025163165.1:0-1591 GCF_004010195.1 Chiloscyllium plagiosum
GGAATAATTGTCAAGGTTTTATGTCACAAAAGGGACAGGGAGAGATGAAGGTGCTGGAGGTGGTGAGAGTGTTACAGAGAGTGATCAGGGCCTGAACGGTATTACAAAGCCTGTACGGATTGCTGCAGCTGGAGGTGTTTGCAGAGGTAGGGAGGGACACACGTATTTTTATTTATTCATTCATGGGATTAGGATGTCACTGATTGGACCAACATTCTTTGCCCCACTAATTACCCAGAGTATAGCACAGAGTCAGCCATATTGCTGTGGGTCTGGTGTCACGTGCAGGCCAGACCAGGTTAGAATGTCAGATGTTCTTCGCTAAAGGACATAAGTGAACCAGATGAGTAATTCTTACTGATCAACAATGCTTTTATGGTAGCCTCACCAATGTCCTGTACAGCCACAACATGACATCCCAACTTCTACTCTCAATGCTCTGCCCAATGAAGGTAACCATCCCAAATACCTGCTTCACCAGCCTGTCTACCTGTGACACTACTTACAAGAACTGTATACCTGCATCCCTGGGTCACTGACTGACAACACTACCCAGGACCCAAACATTAACTGTACAGGTCCCACCCTGGATTTTTTCACCAAAATGGCACACCTCACATTTATCTAATTAAACTCCATCTGCTATTCTTCAGCCCACTATCCCAGTGTACTGTTCATTCTGTTGTATCACAGATAACTTTCGTCACTGTCCACTTTACCAACAATTACAGTGTCACTCAAAAACCTTACTTACCACAAAACCAATATTCCAATCCAAACCATTTATCCAAATGACAACCAACAGAGGACCCACTTCATTGCTGGGCACATGTCTCTAGTCAGAAAGGCAAATGACTCCCATCACCCTCTGTCTCCGACCATCAAGCCCAATTTTGTATCCAGTTGACTAGCTCCTCCTGAATGCCATATCCTTTTACATGGATCTGAGCTTATTACCCAGTTTACCATACAGAACGTAGAACACATAACAGTACAGCACAAGACCCTTCGGCCATGATGCCATGGCCATCTTTTACCCGACTGTAAGATCAAACTAACTTAGATACCCTTCATTTTGCTATCATCCATGTGCCTATCCACGAGTCTGTTAAAATGTCCCGTTACACCCACCCACCACTCTCTGTGTAAAGGACCTACATCTGAAATCTCCCCTTACCCATCCTCCAATCACCTTACAATTATGCCCCCTTGTACCATTATGCCATGGGATAAAGAGGTGTCTCACTGTTCACTCTATCTTTGCCTCACACCATCTTGTTCACCTCTACCTCGTCACAGCGCACTCTTCTTCACTCCAATGAGAAAAGCCTTAGCTCCCTCAACCTTTCTTCATAAGACATGCTCTCCAGTCCAGGTAGCATACGAGTAAACCTCCTCTTTACCCTCTCTAAAGCTTCCACATACTTCCTGTAATGAAGGGACCAAAACTGAACACAGTATTCTAATCAGGGTCTAAACAGGGCTGTATAGAGCTGCAGCATGACCTCATGGCTTTAAAACTCAATCCCCCAGCTAATGAAAGGCAATACAACATATACTTTCTTAACAACACTATCAGCTTGGTGGTAAA
>NW_025163166.1:0-1591 GCF_004010195.1 Chiloscyllium plagiosum
TGTTTCTGTGTCGATGTTTGTCTCTTTGAGGAGATCTATTCCAGAAAGGAAGGGATAAACGAGGCGCAGGCTGATTCAGAACTGCCGAACAGATCAGTGAGCTGGCAAAGTGAGGTTCCTGAAGTGCTGCAATATCGATGAAAGGAGGGAGCTGAATGAGAAAATATTCAAATAGAGCAGGAGAGAGAGAGAGAGAAAAAGAGACCACCTACCGGGGTCTGCAGTCGAAAGACGAGTTCAGGGCAAGACATGCATGATGTGACTGAATCCCAGGTAGTTGTAAAGACAAGTTACAGGAGCAGAGAGAAATCAATTACTCTCGGTGAATACGCGCCAGAGACGGACTGTTACAGGCTGCTGCTGAATCTGTAACACTCCGTTAAAACCATTCAGAGCGAGAAGCAGCTTCTGTAGTTTTGTGGTTTGCCTGTCATCGTCTGTCACTTCCAAGTGTGTTCCCTTTCTGGGACATTGTGGATATGGTTTTAAAGCAGTTTGCTGCTGAGGCTGTCACGATTGATTTGTCTGTTTTCATTTATTTTCAAAGCACATGCTCGGCTTTTCCACCTCTGTGTGAAACAAATGAATGTGTTTAAATGTTGGAGTAATTGTAACGAATTCTGCATTGGTTGGACAGACTTTGGGGTTAAAAATGTCGCAAAGTTGAAGGATTTAAAGAGTTGGGCAGTTGTTCAGAGATTTGGGAGGATTTATTTTAATTTCAGATGCTGCTCACTGTGATTTAGAAACAAACATTTCAGGAGAATTGGATTCCAAAGATAAACAAGTAGCGAGATGTTTGAAAAGACCTGATCAATCGAAACTCCTGAAATGTAGATCCAGGCTTGAGGGAAGTTACCGAGATGTAATCATTCAAGCTGCTGTGTAACATGGACATTGTGACTTTAAAAGCTAAAGTACATTGCCACAACTGTGGAGGGAGGTCTCGTTATTTTTAAATATCTAATCGGTTTATTCCCAAAGTTAAAGAAACACCAATTCAAATGTAAATGATTCCCAACGCTGTAATACTTCAGGACGTACAAAGACCCACAAGTTGCTGATGTGAAATGGTCACTACGTGTGTGGCCAAACCATGTGGACTTTAAACAAACTCATTACCTGATACCAACAAACTGCCTACTTGTGACTTCAGACCCACCTATGTGTCTCTGAAATGGCTGAGGAAACCACTCAGTTATATCAAATTGCTAAGAAGGAAAAAACAAAAAACCAGACTGATCAACTGTCACCAGAAACGACAAATGCAAACATAGCTCTGTCGAATCTGCAAAGTCCTCCTTACTAGCCCCTGGATGTTGGTGCCAAAAATTGGGAAACTGCCTTACAGACTAATCAAGCACAAGCCTGGTGTATGTATACTTACAGGTTCATACCTGGCACAAAACATTCCAGACCAACACCATCCCTGAAGACCTGGTGGCACTAACAAAGACAATTAGGAGAGAACAAAAATAGAAACTGCTGGGAAAAACACAGTGGTCTGGCAGCATCTGTTGAGAGAAATCGGGAGTTAACATTTTGGCTCCAGAGACCATTCCTCAGAACTGATGATAGTGAGGAAAAAATG